>NW_019734367.1:35030-105811 GCF_002891405.2 Cryptotermes secundus
TGTCTCCGTACGTTCATGAGATGGGCGTGTCAGGCACCGCACTCGTGGTAGGTAAATGTTCATGATTACTGTCTTGTGGATCATTGTCTATCACTGTATTATTGTCACTATCAACTTCATCCAATTCAGGAATCATTATTTCATCGACACTATCATCATCAGAACAAATCTCGTTCACAACATTTTCCAACTGGTCTGTAGGAACACGAAGACACTTGCTGCAAGAAGCCATGGTGAAACTGAATGAATGTGAAATATTTTCTGACCTTTTCCTTCTCAGAGGGTTCTGACAGTAATATAGACCCCCACAAAGTTTACAAGGGTTCTTTACAAACATGCACAAAAACTATCATATATATGTCTTTGGTTGATGAGTGCCAAGAGAGCAAAAAGGGAAGAGATTGTCAAAGCGTTAAAACACGCCAACGCCAGGGAACGGCTGGCATCGTCCGGGCGTTAAAACACGCCCGCCCCAGTCAAAGAGTTAACAAAATAACTCTACATAGTTACAAGCATACTACGAACTATATTGATTGATTAATTGATTGATTTATCCAGGACTACAACTTAACAAACAAACCTACAAAGTTACAAGGATACTAACAACATTTTACAATCCTAAGCAATATGTATATATGGTCATGTTTTCCTCAGTTCTGACTTTCAGTATATAACCACAACACCAGTTATCATTTGATGGTAGTCAGCTTCTGCAGTTGATGCAGCATTGTTCAATAAGAATACAGTAATAAGCTGTGACAAATTCAAAAGAGATACACTTATCTTGAGTGATCCTTAAGCACCCAATCTTCATGAAAGGGGGAAGAAGAGAACAGTAATTGCTGTTGTACTGTTCATCTGGTTACGTATGGCAAAATGTGGCGTTCGTTCATGAAAATATCTGGTCAAAGAGTGATGGAGTATACTCGTACAGTATAGTGTAAAATGAACGTTTTGAATATGAACTACACATAACAGTTATAAGAACCCACAAATGCTGTGGGTATTGACATACAACATTGCAACATTTAGGTCAGTATGAAGAAACTGCTGCCAGCATCTTCATTTCTATCCTGATGGTAGAGGTAGAAAGTTGCTCAAAAACATTGCTAACTACCTGATCACACTACACAGTACCATAACATAGAGGACCACAACCAAAATCTCCACTGTCATGAAAACCTAAAATTTTATTGAAACAGAGGCCAGAAAGTCACCCTCCCCACCCTCCACCCCCAAAAGAAATTAATGAAAAAGAAAAAATTGTGTGTGTGTGTGTGTGTGCATGTGTATATATATATATACACACACACACACACACACACTTTTTTTTACAATGGTGGTTCTAGCCCATTCAGGGCCCAGGCCTCTTATTCAGTTCTGTAATCATTTTTCACAGACCATAGGACTTCTTGGATGAGTGATCAGCCTGTCGCAAGGCCTCTACCTAAACACAGGACAACACAAACAGAATAAACACACACACACACACACCAAACATCAATGCTTTCAGTGGGATTCTAACCCATGATCCCAGCATCTGAGCAAGCGAAGACAGTTCATGCCTTAGACCAGGCATGTCCAACGTGTTGATCACGATTGACTGGTCGATTGTGGGATGATTTTTGGTTGATCTCATAGGCCTATAAGGAAATTATACGTGAAAGGCATGTAAATTCACTTGTAATATAATATGATTATATTCAGATTTTTAAGGGAAAATATGTATTAGTCATTCCTATTTTTCTGTTCTTATGTAGCTTACTTGAAAATTGCTTTACACTTGTGTTAAGTGAACTGTGGGGAAGTCCCTACTCTATCCTTATCACGTGAACTCTTATTTCCTCACTCATCATCAGCCACGTTTTTTTCTGATGCAAGAGTGAATGACAATGTGTGATTCACTTTGTTCCCTCCCTCCAGTCAATTGTGAATCCACGTATGTTGAACTAACACATGAGATGTATTATTATATTAGTTGTTAGTGGAGATTGGTCACTTTGCTGTGCATTAAACAAATATAGAGTTAGGGGTTGATTTCAGTGTATCAAAGGGACAGTAAGTGCCCTGCCCACGTTATTTTATTAATTTTGAAAGCCTCTCTGTGCGTGTGCCAGATGAAACAGTTACCTCAATATAGTGGAAAATGCAACGCCTCAGTATCTTTGCCAAAAAAAGGGTAATCTGGAACGTCTCTCCATATGCTCTCCATAGCAATAAGTACGATGCTGATTTTCCACCCAAAAGTGAAATTCATAAACTTAAGGTCAAAGAAATTAAATCAAAATTAGCTGCTCAACAATAGTTGATGGCAAAACCAAGGTCACTTTCTAACAGTGCAACCAAATCATCCTTCAAGGTCAGCAATCTGATCGTTAAAAAATTCCAACCNCAAACATCAATGCTTTCAGTGGGATTCTAACCCATGATCCCAGCATCTGAGCAAGCGAAGACAGTTCATGCCTTAGACCAGGCATGTCCAACGTGTTGATCACGATCGACCGGTCGATTGTGGGATGATTTTTGGTTGATCTCATAGGCCTATAAGGAAATTATACGTGAAAGGCATGTAAATTCACTTGTAATATAATATGATTATATTCAGATTTTTAAGGGAAAATATGTATTAGTCATTCCTATTTTTCTGTTCTTATGTAGCTTACTTGAAAATTGCTTTACACTTGTGTTAAGTGAACTGTGGGGAAGTCCCTACTCTATCCTTATCACGTGAACTCTTATTTCCTCACTCATCATCAGCCACGTTTTTTCTGATGCAAGAGTGAATGACAATGTGTGATTCACTTTGTTCCCTCCCTCCAGTCAATTGTGAATCCACGTATGTTGAACTAACACATGAGATGTATTATTATATTAGTTGTTAGTGGAGATTGGTCACTTTGCTGTGCATTAAACAAATATAGAGTTAGGGGTTGATTTCAGTGTATCAAAGGGACAGTAAGTGCCCTGCCCACGTTATTTTATTAATTTTGAAAGCCTCTCTGTGCGTGTGCCAGATGAAACAGTTACCTCAATATAGTGGAAAATGCAACGCCTCAGTATCTTTGCCAAAAAAAGGGTAATCTGGAACGTCTCTCCATATGCTCTCCATAGCAATAAGTACGATGCTGATTTTCCACCCAAAAGTGAAATTCATAAACTTAAGGTCAAAGAAATTAAATCAAAATTAGCTGCTCAACAATAGTTGATGGCAAAACCAAGGTCACTTTCTAACAGTGCAACCAAATCATCCTTCAAGGTCAGCAATCTGATCGTTAAAAAATTCCAACCTTTCACTGAAGGGGAATCTGTAAAAGTGTGTTTTCTTGAATACCTGATAATCTTTTTGAAGGATTTAAAAATAAGAAAGAGATCATAGCTACTATTCAAAATCTTCACTTATCAAGAAACACCATTGTGCAGCAAATAGAGATGATATGTGGAAACATAACTGAACAGTTGTTGAAAGATGTTTCCAATTGTGTTGCTTTCTCCCTCCAACTGGATGAAGCTACAGACATCAGAGGCACAGCCTGTGACTGCGTGTGTTATAACACACACAGTCACAGGAGCAAGACACAACAAAAGCACAACACACACACAATAGTGAAGGAGTGCTCCAACAGAGGAGAATGGGCGTGACTGGCGTAGTGAGGTGCAACGTAGCGATGTGGAATCCTGAACAATTTTAATATTTTTAATGTTCGACATTTGTCAATATATATGGTAGATATATATTTTAGTTATTTTAATATAAGGACAAGGCATGCAATGAACTAGTTTGGCGTGGATGAGTAAGCACCTGAAGATGGCATTATTATGCCGAAACATGTAGTGCGAGTGAGAGAAGGAGATAGATGAGTGTATGCACTGCAAGACGGTTTAAATAAATCATGGACTTAAATCAGTGCAACAGGACGCTAAAATATAACATTAGATACAAGACTTTTGAGATTTTCATGGTGATGACTGTTCAGAATGAGGTCTTCTGCGTTATGACATTGTGCTGTCTTGTAAGAAGATAAAAACATTTCAGAAGAACATGATGCCTCCATCTTTAGTGTTCAACACTGAGGTATACACATACAAGACTACATGGTATCACAACTCAGAAGACTACAATCTGGAACCTCAGCTTGATTAGATATAATCAAACTACTTGCTAGAAGAAGCATGAATCCTCAGGTCACCAGGTAATTAATAAACAAAGGAATATTTACATGATGGAATATGATTAAGTATTATTTCCTATGACATATGAGTAATTTTATTTTCAACATGGAATTACGCTGTTTTTAAAGAAATACAGTGTATGTGTCTGGTATTGTATAAGTTCTTGTGTGTAAAATTTAAGCCCTTAATGATAATAAGTACTCAGTCACAGTTTTGACCCTAAGAAACTGAGTTTCCCAGGACAATGTTTAGCCATATTTCCCATTCTGAGGAAAGAAAGCAAGCTTATGAGATCACAATGTTATTTATGTTCATCCCTGTTTCAAATTTTGAACTTACTGATTTGCTCTAAATTTAGTATGGATTTTCACCATTCGTATGTAAAAGGTAAAGTTGTCCCTGTACTTAACTATGTAAGCACTACACCCTGAAGGGGAGTGGATGTATAGACCCATGTTTCCTTGACCTCAGCACTGGTTGGAGGTGAGTGATTAGTTTCACACCCTGGACACTTTACCCCCTGTACACATTGGATAGGAGGTTGAGTGGACCCTAGAGCCAATCTGAACAACATTTGGAAGTGAAAATTCTTGACCCCTTGGTCGTCCAGCCAGTAGCTAGCCACTATACAGACTGCACTATACCAGCTCACTCACCATTCATATACAGTTCTGAAATGCTGTATGATAATAAATCTTAGAAAAATATGCAGCTTTTATGAGGTCATTGTTTTGTATAGTGTAAAATATGGCATCTGAATGAAATCTACATTGTCATTTTGATGGCTATATAAAATGAACCACTGGAGGATATTACATAGAATTGGGTATGGAGACAGAGCATAAACATACCTTCACATTCCTTATGAACTACTTTTCATGTCAATTAAAAACATAATAATACACATGCACAGACACAAAAACATATGTGTGCACATACAAGTGCATATGCATGTGTGCAAGCACCCACGCATGCATGCACACACCCCATTTTCCTCCTTCTACAGTAAACTTTGAGACCATCTGCAAACTGCAGAAATAATAAAAGAAGCAATCATTATTACAGAATCACGTCTAAAACCAGGCAATTCCATATGCTTTGTTTGTTATGGACCCTTATGACAGAAATTTCCTACAATGAAATAAATATAAAAAATAATGAAATTATGTATTTACACAGTCTCACACAATGTAATTATAAAATTAGATATTGTGGGTGTTATCTTCACATTTTGTTTAACTGGAAGCCCTTAATGTAGAAAGAGTGATGTTCTGAGGTCATGATGACCAAGTAGTTTAAGACTTCTCTTGTGCATTCTTTTCAGATTTCTTGGGCAAAATGTTGCTGAGGGATTCCAGTTTGGACCACTTCATGAATACCTTTGTAAAAGAAGCTCTAGCCATCCCAGAAAATGTCACCTGGGGAGGACAAAGCGATAACGTGTTCTCTTCTTTGTCTGAGGACTTCATGAAACCAGTCACAAGTGTTGGTATGTACATATTAGAACAGTTTGAGCTCCTTATTAAATGATTTTTGTAGGGTTACAAGGTAATGCAGACAAATAGAGCAGACCATATGCTGTCTGAAGATTAGTCAATAAACTGGATGCCTTCTGATCACTTCTTCACACTTAAACATGACAAGAATAAAGTAATTTTAAGTTTCTTCATGAAAGTAATAATGTATTCTGGACTCTTATTAAAACTTTGCATGGAATATACAGGAATTAACTTTTAATCACTGTGGGGTAGTTGGATACAAGGTTGTTCCAGTCTACCCTGTATAGCCACCAACCAACTTAAAACACTCTAAACTGTGCGGCTAAAATTATATGTATTGACATGAGGAACTGTTTTTGCAACTTGATTTTTTTCACAATTCAATATCAGTCAGGCATAATATTCTGTGAGTGGACACTAGCCATTTACCCTTCGCACACAACCCGTGAAAGAAAGATATGGCAAAGACAAAATGCCAATCGATTTATGGTGGTGGATTTTAAGAAGAGGCAGACAGAATATTTTCATCATTCTTCTGATGAGTTGTATAGATGTGGAGGTTCAGTATACTTCATTGATTATGATGACAGAGCTCGAGCTTTGTACTGGTAGAAAATAAAATACTTCATGCTTTGAAATAGTGTCATGACTTCCAGTATGAAGTGAAACGTGTGATTTGCTCATATATAGTGGCTAAACAGTATCAGTATAAACACTAACTTTTAAAAAGTATAAACTGGGGTCAACAAAATGTAAATGAAAACAAGATAAAGAAGAAACCATGAGGCAAAAAACACTTTAGACAAGTTTCTGATGTTTCTGTCCTCTGTGGAGGAAGAAAGAAATTGTGCATCAACAAATAGCACAGGTTACGAGGCTGATATTAAGAGCTGTATGTTGTCAAAATGATAAAGCTCAGTTATTTACACTGATATGTTGGGTTTTTGGACTTTATCCATCGTCCTGGTTTTTAAGATAACAAATAAAAACACGACGTTTCGGAAACTGGATCTGTTTCCGTCCTCAGGTGAAGGAAAACACCTATNTTATTTAGTCCATCCACAATTGATAATTCAATATTTCTGACCCAGCCAGTTTGTCTGATCGTACTGATGACAACACAAAATATGTAACAATTAGACACAGGCCTATTTAGATCAGGTTTCATGCTTGAACTGCCTTCATTGCTTCAGAAAATTCTGTAAGACAGTGTTTCATACTTGACAGTTACTTAATATATATGAAGATTTGTGCAAAGCAGAGTGTTCCTGGTTAATTACTTAATGAAACCCAATTCTTTATTTTGTTATTACTACAAGCTTTCCATCTCACCTTGACACCAGCAATTTAATAATGAGTTTCATTCTAGGCAGTACGTTCACAAAACGTTGGAGTCTCATGAGGGAAGTTCTGCCTATGTGGATGGAAAGGCAAAGTAGATAGCGGTAGAAATTTTTCTAAGCACCAAACGCTACAATAGACAGTTTCTCATAGACATTATGTGAAACAGAGTTGTCTCAGAGAACAGCTGCTTCAAAAGATTCATTGTCATTCAATAAAAAGAAGTAAAATGCATTTACAAATACTATGGTTTTGGACATTATCCATCATCTTGTATATTTAAAAAAAAAAGTCCTGTTTCTATTTTAAAACCCAACGTTTCGGAGACTGGATTCTCTCCCATCCTCAGGTAAAACCTACTCAGTTGGGTCCACTAGACAGAGCTAGCACCTATCTCTGGACTGGAGATAGGGGCTTCTTTTTTAAAATAGACAAGATGATGGATAATGTCCAAAAACATAGTACTTGTAGCAGTTTACTATTGTCACAAACTTTTAGATCTTAAAATTCATTTAGCTTAACTTCTGCATCCTATTGCATAAGGCTTAGGTGCAGTGCGAAGTTAATGGCAATATTGAAGTATGCTTGTTCTTCTTGTTTAACAGTGGAGCAGCTGCTGAAAGAAACAAATTTAACTGTATGTGTATTTACGGGGCAACTGGATCTCATTGTTGACACTCCAGGTGAGTTATGTTTAACCTTTATTGGCCATACATTATAGTATTTTAACAGCTGGCCAAGTGTTGCACACTTTTTCTGTTCCTGTACCGTTACTCCTAACGCCAAATCTTGTTGCCTGTTCTGTAGTACCCTTTTTTCACTCATGGAGCTGAGCCCTTCTTGAGAGCCAATTCTGCAGCTACTCAAGAGCTTCTCAGCATTTTATGGAACCTGAAGGTTTATTACTGTGTTCACAAGAGTCCTCCACTTGTCCCTATCCTGAGCCAGATCAATCCACTCCATACCATCACATCCTATCTCTCTAGGATCCATTTTAATATTGTCCACCCACCTACATCTTGGTCTTCCCAGTGGCTCCTTCCATTTGGCTTTTCCAACAATATCCTATATCCATTCCTCTTCTGCACATCTCATCCTCCTTGACTTGATCATTCTAATTATACTTGGAAAAGAGTAAAAGTTATGAAGCTCCTCATTATGCAGTTTTCTCCAACCTCCTGTCATTTCATCTCTCTCCAAATATTCTCAACACCCTGCTCTCAAACACCCTCAGTCTATGTTCCTCCCTTAATGTCAGGGACCAATTTCTACACCCATATAGAGCCACAAGCAAAATTATATTTTTGTATATTCTAATATTTCAGTTTTTGGATAGCAGACGAGAAGGCAAAAGGTTCTGGAGTGAATGATAGCAAGCACTACCTGAGTTCAGTATCCTCTTAATTTCTGCCTGAATCAGGTTTAGATCTGTTATCATCATTCCCAAATATCTGAACTGTGCCACAATTTCAAAACATTTTACTTATCTTTATGTCATGATTTTTCCCTGCATTTTGGTGATGAGACAGTAACATATACTTAGTTTTCTCTGTGTTTACTTCTAGACCAACCTCTTTACTTGTGTCAGTTAAAGTCTGTGTGTTTCTCTTTATGGTAACTACATTATCACCCAGTAGATTCGCAACATCAGCATAGGCCAACAGCTGATGTGTCCCATTTAATTTCAGTCTCGCCTGGTTTAACTGGACCGTTCTAATGGCATATTCTAAAGCAAATTTGAAAAGTAGTGGTCATAAAGCATCTCCTTGTTTTAGATCATTCTGGATAGGGAAATTATCAGACAAATGTTTAGCTGTAAGGACTTTACCACACGTTTTGTTTAAAAACATTTAATCAGCCTATCTAGTTTCATGGGTAACCTACACTTTATCAGAATACTGTACAATACTTCCCCCCTGACTGAATCTTAGGCTTTCTTGAAGTGTACGAATAGCTGATGTACTGTCTCATTGTACTCACATTTTTTCTCCAGTATCTGTTGAATGCAAAAGATCTGATCAGTAGTTGATCTGTTACATTGAAACGCAGTAATTTCATCTACGTGTATGTATGGACTTAACCTTGAGAGAAGAATATTGCACAGAATTTTGTATGAAGATGATGGCAGTGATAAGCCTACTTCCCCTATTGTGAAAAAATAAAAGTAGGCTTATGAGAATACCATGCTGTCTGTGAACCCCCCCCCCCCTAAACTTCTGAATGCTTATACCATTCTTTATGAAACTTGGTTTGTATATCATGGCACCTGAGCCCATCTCAGTGTCATACTTTATAAACCCCTCCCATCAATTTGTTGTCTGTGTGTGTGTGTGTCCCCATATTGTTGCTAGGCAATGGTTCAGTAAAAACTTTACCGCAGCAAAGAATACACACGCGGCAATAGAAGAATTGTTGGATTCACCGTTTTCTATGTGGTCTGTGACATATCAAAGGACAGTAGGTGATTCCTTCTTCCCACAACTTCTTACTCTTGTCTCATACAGTTTTTCAACACTCTTCTTTTAGTAATTCTGTTTTAATATATTATACTGTGGGGCTTTTTCTTTAAATTTACTTTATTTGCTGGTAAGAATATGTATAAAATGACTAGAAAATCATGTGTTTTTATTACAACTTCTACTCATGTTTCTGTATGTGTGATGTAATTATCCTATTAGCTGTTACATGTGCAATAAAATCTATTGTGTCTCTTTTGTTTCTTGCTGATTGTGAATATTTAACTATATGTATATGCATAAATTTTTTACTTTTTACGTACAATTACGTAAAAACGGTATACTTCCAAACAAGAATTACAAAAAGTATGAAATCATTACTTGATGTATTTATCATAAATAATAATACATAAAAGTTATGTCAGTAGGCTATTAAAAGTATGGAAAAGAGTATTTAAAGAAGGACATTTAAAAGAATTGCATTATGTTTTAAGTAATGAAATATGCAAGAATTTTTCATTTTAGAATCAGAAGTAAATGGAATATTTAATGCCTTTATGGATATATCCCGTTATTATTTTGGTATTGTTTTCCATTGAAATTAGTTAGTCAGAGGGAACCACAAAGGAAATTTTATAACACAGGTAACAGAAACGCCCAATTTAAAGATGCATTGGTTAAATAATTTAGAAAAGAGAATCCATCTTATGAGAGAAAAGCAAGCTTATATAAACAAATACCAAATGATATATAAGAGATTAATGAAGGAAGTTTACTCACTCTTTGCAGCCATCCCAAAGATAACCAGCCTCCAGAATTCCCACAGCTGCCAGCTGCGTTGATAATACCTGTCAGATCAGTAGAGTCAGGAAATCTCTCCCTCAGGGATACAGATTGCTTTGGTGACCGGGATGGGGGTACACACTTTGGGAGTGATGAATCACTACACTACTTGAATGCAACGACTGCAGTATATTTTTGTATGTCGATATTTATGTCTGCAAGGTTACACTAGTCCTCCGTGAGACTTGTACTTTATTAGATCACACTTCCATCGTAACAAAAATGTCTTCATAAACTTCTCAACTCTTTCCCGTGCATCTGTCCCATCGTAATTATCACTTTAATTCCCTATATCACCAACCTTTGTAACAACTGTCACTATACCATCATCATCATCACTGTATAATTCTCTTGACTGTCATACTTTCTAATTCTCTGTTCAACAGCGTGCCTCTCATAATTATATCACTCTCCAGCTAAGGATCTGAAAATCTGACTGCTATCTACTCGCTGTATATGACTCCAACTGTAATTACTTGTATTCCACTGTAACTAACCATAGCCCTCTGTATTCAACTGTCCCTCTATATCTGACTGGGCCTAAGTTTATCTGACTCCCAACTGTAACTAACTGCCCCCCCCAGCCAGCTGAGTCTTCTTTTATAGCATCCAGGTAGCTCAGTGTTACAGCCTCTAAGTGGCCGTTCATAGAAAAGGGAGACAGCTGAGGTCTAATGAGGGGCACCAGTCCTGCATTTGGTTTGACGAGATGTTTATCTTAAACCTTCTTTCAGTTTTCAAGGAACAAATGCAATTAAATTAATACCCCTCCAGGCAGGTTTTGCTCAGCATCTAGACACAGACTGATTCCCCAAAATACCTCCCTTCTATGACCGAAAATAATATTTAAAGCAAACTGATGATAACGACACTGGTAGTGCCATGGAGAGGATACCAGACTCAGGTGAAGTGTATGATCCTGTCTCCATGACCACCATTATCTCTAAAAGCCTAACAGAGGATGGTATGTAATGCAGACTAATGACATGTCTAGACACGGGTAGCCTCCAAGCTGTCGGCAGGTCTCTCATTCCTGAGGAGACAATTGATTGACTTGTCCTAGTTAAATTAAGAGATTTTTCAGTGAGAGAAGTATGGTTACAGAAGCTAAAAAAAGAAGGAATATACCTGTATAGGAATACAGCAAATGCAAAAAAATAAAGCTGGAGCAATGTGGCAAGTAATAAATAAGAAATAAGCCACAAAATTAACTGGAAATGGAACTGAAATGTGGTGAAAGAAAAAGAATCAAATCTGCAGTGTATAGCTGAATTATTTAATTCCTATTTTTCAGAAATGGTAGAAATACTCTTACAAGAAGACAATAAAATAAGTTGCATTTCCAAGTATCACAAGAAATAAATATCGATAGTTTGCAATGAAACTATATTTATTATTGCAGTAACAGGGATAGAAGTATAAGAAGTGACTAAGGAGTTTAAAGGAAAAAATTCTGCAGGCATTGACGAATTACCAGATTTTGTGGTCAGGAAATGTATAGAAGCTATTAAAAAACTGTTAGCTCATATTACTTTTCGTGTTTGGCATCCTGTTGTGTGTATGTATAGTATGTATACTGGGACCATCAACACAAGTAATTAGGAAGTTATAGTTCAATAAATGATTGGGACATGTGTATCACTATAACAGATATTTACCAGTTATTTAACAAATAGACTGACATATTGATGTGCCTGTCCCAAGCAGTTTTTTCTTCAACCTTTTAGTCAAATTATTAACATAGGATTCATCTTACTTACACATATACACATCTAAAGGTAAAATAACATGTCTACACATTACAATATTATAACACAATACAGATAGAATTCATAAGAACCAACCAAATGAAATATGTTCTGAAAATGTGACATGACATATATATTCATCTACAGAGTAAAATGAAGGCTGTTATAGGTAGGATCTGAGTTCTCTTTTAAACTTTCATTTTTTTTCAATTCCCTAATTTTATTTTGTAATTTACCTTATAATTTGAGTCCCATATTTGTTACACCTTTCTTGGTGGCATTTGTTCTATAAAACTGAAGAAGAATGTTCAGCTTTTGGTTTGTATTGTGATTATGAATTGCAGCATTTTGATCCACTTTCTTTATATGAAGATTTATGTGGCATATTATTTTAGATATGTGTATGCAAGGTGCTGAGGTATATTTAACTCTTATAAAGCTCCCTACGTGATGTATTTCTACTCACACCAGTGATTATTCATAAAACCTGTTTCTCTAATTTGAAAATAATGTCACGTGTAGGATGGTAGGCATAATGAGAATGACTGGTTCGAGTTTGGATGATTGGATTTATTAACGCTTTGGTTACAACCTCTCTTAATTACACTCAAATTACAGCGCTATCACTGATTTACACACACTTCATAATTCACTGTTACACACGCACTAGTCCTCTCCTGGTAATGCAATTAAACCACAGGAACAAGCGCTTCAAATCACTCCAAATATTACATATGAATAAAGTCTTCTAATCACACATGAAGCCTTCACACGGCAAACTTTCTGTGGCTATCTTCCATCAAGAACTCACTTGAACGGAACTGCATGTACAGCTTTCTCACTGTCACTTAAACACACTCACATACTCTGAAATACTCTGAAACACTCCTTGGTCAAAGTCAAAGTCACATTGTGACTGACGATCAGTCAGTCAGTCATTAAGTCCTGTTGACCAGATACTTATTACTGTTTGACAGTTATGATCTTGTTTTTGTGGGACACCCTCTCTGACAAGAGGATGGGTCTGTCTTTTATATATGCTGCTGGCCCTTGCCATCACAGAATTTCTCGGGTCTGAGTCCCTAGGGACTTGTGGCAATATTTTACTGTCTCAGATTTGAGATGTCCCTTTCTCTCACCTCCTACTACTCACATGGTCACGGTGGAGGTATTTGACCCCACCTTTGCACAGGTTTACTCCTTGGTTAAATTTAAAGTTAAAGTCACGTTGCAACTGATGGTCAGTCAGTCAATAAGTCTTGGTTTTGAGCCCCAGCAGATATTTATTACTGTTTGACAGTTACGGTCTTGTTTTTGTGGAGCCCTCTCTATCAAGAGGACATGTCTGTCTTTTGTAGATGCTGCTGGTCCTTGCCAGTACAGTCTTTCTCGGATTCAAGTCCCTTGGGACTCACGACAATATTTTACTGTCTCAGATTTGAAACTTTGTCTCCTACGACTTGCGTGATCACAGTGGAGGTATTCAACTCCGCCTACATGTGTTTTCATAGTTTCATATGCAGTGAATTCTGTACTTCTTTCCCCTTCCCACAGAGCTTTAAAATTAACTGGAAATTGCAAATTAAATATTGCAGGTACTCTCATCTGGGCTGAGCGACTGCAGTGGTCTGGAGCTCAGCAGTGGCTCAGTGCTGAAAGGTCAAGTGTGGTCATTGACGGCATCATAGAGGGCTACAAAAAGACATACAGAAACTTCCACTTCTACTGGCTTCTCCGATCAGGACACATGGTAAACACGATACCCACAATCTCTATGCCACCTATGCTCTTCACATGCCAATTTTCACATTAATGACTGCAATGATTCATCAGTTATTCCAGTTAAATGAAATGGGAATGGATATTTTGCATAGCAATATATATTGTTGTTTCACAGTCAACAAGGCTATGTCCTCAACACAGGTTGCATTAAAAATATGTTTTCATTAAAGGAATTTTTCCTTGAATACACAGTTTTCTTCAACCCAAAGACATAATTTTTTTCCTCCAGAGTTCTTGATCTAGACATTCTTCATCCTTGAGGTTTTTTACTTTGCATTTTGTCCCTAATCCCATCCTTCCATGTGTTGACTGGTCTGCTGCATCCCCTTTCCCCTGTGGATTCCATTCTGCAACCTGTCTAGCAATTTTGCAGTCCACCATTCACATGACATGGCTGTACAATTTTAACTGCTGTTTTTCTGTTTCCTGTAATATGTCTTTCTTCATCCCAATTTTTGTTCTAATTATATAATTTCTTTATTAGAGTCCGTCTCAACACCACAATATAAAGGTCAACGCCAAAATTAGCTTGGCTACATGTTTCGGCCATTAAAGCCATCATCAGGCAAACACATGATTACCATATTCACACACTACTGAACTTCTATTGTGACAGTAAAGCTGGATACTTGATAATTATTACATTATAAAATACCTGGTATAAAAGTACAATGAACTATAAACTTATTATACAAACGGAAGTTATGGCGTAAAATAAGGTTAAAACTCTTCATGTGATATTCTATATCATCAAGTCAGTTGTTGCAGTTCTGTTATATTTCCGCAGACATAATGGTATATTTGTATATTTGTTCTAATCGTTTCATTTCTAATTCTATCAATTCATAATATCTGTGCTGAACACTGAGATAATCCATTTCTATAGCTAATAATTTATGTCTGTGTTTCTGTTTTATTGACATTTCAGCTCCTAATGTTAATACGATTTTTAACATTGGTTTGTAATTTAATAACTTTGTTGTGCATAAGATATTTCTATTCCATAAAGCCAAAATTAGCACGCTAATAACACTTCTTGTTTCACTAATCCTTTCTTTAATTTCAATATCAAATGAGCCATTCTCTTGAACTACTGATCCCAAACACTTAAACTGTTTTACAGTTTGAATTGTATTTGCACTGATTTGCAATTTCTCTGAGTGGTCTCTACCTTAATATTTCATTTTTTTCATAATTCATTTTAAATCTCGATTTCCCATAGTCTTCTTCTATTTTTTCCCTATCTAATTAGCACCCTCTACTCCTCTTAGTAATTACAACCTGATCACCTGCAAAGACTAAATTGTGCACATAGCAGGTGTCTTCAATTTTTAATCCCATTCGTTTATATTTTCTTGACCATTCTTCCAATACTGTATCTATGTATATTTTGAACAGAGTTGGTGACATCAGGCATCCTTGTAACAAACTCTTTGTGTTTTACATTGTTTTTTAACAAAAAGCTGAAAGAAGTAGAAACGATAAAATTTCTTGGTTTGCAGCTGGACAATCATCTGACTTGTAAGGGACATATCAATTTTTTGCTTCACAAGTTGAGCAACAGTTGGTTTTGTAATGCGAAAATTATCCTATATATTAAATATAAATAGTCTTAAAGCTGTATATTATGCATATTATCATTCATTGGTGAAATATGGAATAATATATTGGGGAAATACATCAGACAGTCATAAGGTCTTTGTTATGCAAAAGAAAATAATAAGAATAAAGATGGGAGTGGGCCCAACTCATACATGTAGAGGCCTATTTAAAAAGCTTGACATACTGCCAATCCCATGTGTATATTTGCTCTCATTGATGATATTTGTTGTTAATAATTTGGATAAGTTTCAGACCAATAACTCTGTATATGTGATTGGTACAAGAACGAATGACCACCTTCATATACCTTTAACACATTTATCATCCTATCAGAGAGGGGTGTATTATTCAGGCGTCAAGCTATTTAATACTCAGTTTTAAAAAATGATAAAAAGCAATTTAGGTTTGTTTTACAAAATAATTTGAGAAATAACACATTTTACTCTATTGATGGATGTGTAATCATCATGAATGGTAATATGTGACGTGTTGCTGTGTTGATGGTCACCAGAGTACCATATTTCTATTACAAGAGGATGCAGAAAATCAGTCTAAGGCAGTAGGTTTGTTCTTGTGAAAACAACTTCTATACTTCATGAAAGAGCATTCGTCATCCCCTCTCAACACATTCTGTTTTGCCTCATTAACACAAAAATCAACACTGTTTTTGACCTTTTAGAGCCTACTGGATTGACTGTGTGAGGGGGAAAACATGAAGCAGTGATGGGATAGCTGTTACTCTTAGAAAATAGGGCCAAGATAATCTATAAAGGAGTACATTACTGGTACTGAAATATATTTAAAACTGTTATGTGAATAATCTTACCACTAATTTCTTTCACTGCCATCATACAGAAGAAAGGAGACTATATTCAAACCCAATGTAAAAATAACAGAAACAGAAAATTCAACTTCATATGGGTGATACCACTGGAAATGAAAGCTCACAGGATTGCTTAGTCTGTTGTTAATGTTTTTTTGCACCACAGATCAGCAAATAAGCCATGAATTTCATAATTATGTTATATACTTTTACTGCCTTTGGAATGGAGAAAACTCCAGTATTTAATAACTTGCTACCTATACTAAAAATTTAATTACTGAATATGTATAGGATATATATATAAATTTTTTTTCAATCTGTATTCCAACCAGAGTGGACAAAATACACTGTAAAATGAAACACCAGTTAAACATTAAATACCAAATAATACTACACTAATACCACAGGTCTCAAACGGTTAACTTTACATGTACAAGTCATGAATATACTGCCATATATCCGATGGAATATAACCACAAGATCACAACTGACTTCATAGTATGAAGTATTACATGAATAGTTTACAACCATATTTTATTGTATAACTTTCGTTTTATAACAATTTTATAATTTTATTGTATTTTTATACCTTGTATTATAGTGTAACATAGTTGTCAAGTATCCATCTCCACTGCACCATCACATTGAAATGCAGTTCAGTAGTGTGTGAATGTAGTAACCATGTATTTGCCTGATGATGGCTTTAAAAGCCAAAACATGTGATATTGACCTAGACCATTTCGTTGTTGTGTTGCGACAGATCAAAATAAAGAATTATATATATGATAATTTATCTTTTCAGGTTCCAACAGATAATCCAGCTGGTGCACTCAGATTACTTCAGGAAATTACAGGGTATGTTTAAGTTGAAGTTGGTATGGAAACTCTGCATATAACTTAATGATTTGTTGATCTTGTGTTCTTGAACCTATAAAGAATGTGTTAATAAAACAGAATTGCAATAAGGCTTTTAAGTTAAAAAAATTAAGTTTAAGAAAAATAATTAAATGACTATATAATAAAATAAATAATTCACATTTTGTGATAATTAATAAAGCATTTAAATTATAAACTTGACTGAACTTTGTATGATTTGAGTTTCACAGGGGTGGCTATGAGAAGTTCTGTTTTCTGGTATATAACACTGTTTAGTCCATTGAAAGCCAGTCTCCATGTCACCTCCATCTTAGTCATTGAAGAGTAAGCCAACCAAGAAACCAGCATGAAGCAGGCAGCAACATCAATTGACTTTCAATATACCACATGACATTGTATCCCGGAAGATGGAATTCTTTATACAAAATCTTGGTCACAAGGCAAGAACAGGTTAACTGAGTTGAGATGAATTAAGTTGAGTTCCATTATGAGCTAGAAGTGGCATACAGCTTTCATGTGGTGAAGCAGTATGTACTCTGAGATGAGAAATTACTTCACTGACTTCAGTGCCAGAACATTAAAAAAGAATAGTACAGGGTAAAAAAGAAAAGTAAAGTTGGCACTAACTTTGCCAACAAGTGGCGGTCGCTCAGTCAGTATAGTTCGCTTGCGTACTAAAACCACGAAGTTTGTTGTTTTGTTGTCCCTATGAAGACGTGAGGAAGTGGCTCCACTATTCTTGAACCTTGCACTAGATGTAGGAAAATGGTTAGTTTCGCACAATGGGCCACTTTATCCACAAAACTAATACTCACTGGTAATTGTTAACTCAATATTAATTTGCTGGGCTGTTAAAGCCAGTTAAAGAATGCGACAAATTAAACTTTACCAGTAGTTAGATATTACCATATTTAAGTTCTTGCATATCCCTCTATGGACTGATTACCTCAGAAGAGAAACTAAGGTAAGCCTACCACTTAGAAAATAAAAACAAAACGAATCTTCATTAAATCTTCAATTGCGATAATCCCAAAACTTTTTTAGTTGTTAAACAATGGAAATGTAAAAGACTTAATTCTCCATTAATAAATTCTGTGAAGTTGTCCCTGTGCGTAACTAATTATGCACTATGCCATGGAAGCATATGAGGGAGTGGATACATAGACCTGCATAGATCCACATTTTCTTCACCTCAGCAATAGTTGGAGAGAGTGGTCAGCTTCATGTCCCTACCGCTTTACCCCCGGTACCCATTCGACAAGAGCGGTAGGAGGCTGGTCGAGTCCCAGAGCCTGCCTGGACAACTTTGAGAAGGTTTTTGATGTTCTTCACCCTACCGGGGATCGAACTCCTTCCCCATGGTTGTGGTACGTCGCCTGAGATAGCGCTTGAATAGTGCAGGGGTCTCCAAACTTTTTGAACCGTGGGCCACATTGGATAATTCATCCCTTTCAACGGTCTGAACAAAATGAGAAATTAATAACTTTAGGTATATGAGTTTTATTGAAAGCACAGAATTTCATAAACTAAATACAAAGTATGTGAGAATAAATTATCGTATATTAATGACAACAGACAGTAGCAGCAAATGCTCATATTCTCATCACAAATTATAATAAAACAATTAATGTGAATGATGGAACTCTTTTTGCGTTCTTAAAATCTGATTGAATTGAGGTTCAAATTTCAAAATGCTAATCACAAGTAGCGACTTTAAATGTTCATTGGATAAATTTGCCCTGTATTTAGACTTGATGTATTTCATCCGTGAAAAAGTTCGTTCACACAGATATGACATCCCAAAATTGGAGATACATTTACAAGCAAATTTCTTTAAATTTGGAAATTGTTCAGAGTTCAGAAAGTTATAAAATTTGATCAAATTTCCTTCCTTGTATTTGTCTTTAATATGATAATTTTCCTGAAGTTCAATAATTTCCATTTGAATTTGACTTGGGACATCTCAGCATCACAGTCAAACGGATTTTGAAACAATCTAATTTCCTGAGCACTGGAATCCAAATCAGCAAATCGCTTCCGCAATTGTTCTTTCAAACCTGAAATGACTAGATTTGCAAACGAGGAAGGAAATTCTGCTTCACCCTTTTTATGCATCTCTGCACAGTATAGCATATGAACAAAGTTACAATTTTTCACTTGGCTTTCCAGAAGTATCAACTTTGCTCTGAATGCCTTGATAAGTGCAAATAAATCACAGACTAAGTTGTAAGATTTGAGGCTCACATACACACGGTGTCAAATCCCAAAAGACTGCTTTCTTCACAGACTAAGTTATTTTCACCCTGCAACTTTAAATCCAAATGGTTCATATGGTTCACCAGATCAGCAAAAAATGCTAATTTCCAAAGCCACTCGGTATCAGATAAAAGTGGTTGGTGATTGTTTTTCTCTGTAAGAAATATATCAGTTTCATTCCTGAGCTGAAAGAAGCGCAAAAGAACCTTTCCACAGCCAAGCCATCGAACTGCAGTATAATATGCCAGGTCAATAATCTCGGAATCACATTTACCAGTACTCATTGGAAAATTAGTTCATTTGGCGCATTTCTGCACAATTCTTTCGCGGGCCGTAGTTTGGAAACCCTTGGAATAGTGCAATCCATTCTATCTATGCGCTATGCGCTGTCCTGCGGCCGGTGAGGGAAGTACGATAGGAGAGGCTACACCTGCTCACGGGTATCAGGATTCTGCTGCCCTCTCCCAGGTGGAGTGTCATTTCATTGAACCATCTGCGATAAAACCTGATATAATAGCCAACATTTCAAAAAGTAAATGGTTAATGTTGAATATAAAATATAACCTATTTATAAGAAAGCAAGAAGATAATTTGAACTAAATAATTTTTTTGTGGAAGAAATTATTTAAATATATTCGACAAATCTTTTTGTTATTAATTTATATCTTTTATTAAAATATTTATACTCACTTATTTATGGCAGCCATGCTACCATTATTCGATGCTGCTATCTGTCAAGAAGTTCAGAAACATAGTCATGGCATGCGCATAAATGGTGCGTACGAGAAATGGGTCGATCATGGCGGTTTATGTTGTATATTCGCGCTTTTAGAAATGTGATACATTTTCACATTTCCTAAGGAAATTGACAGTGTGTTAGAATTGTTTTATATTCTTAATAGGGCGTTGATGAAAGACTTTACCAATGCTGAAACAATTGCAGATGGGCCTTCGTGCGTTTTTATTACTAGCGTCAAGAGTTTGGACTTGTGTTTGTTTCTTATTGAAGAAGCAGGTTAGAGCAGTAAGTAATTGAATTGCATTTTGGTTGGAACGCAGCGAAATTTGTTTCGCAGTGAATTAACAGCCTGTTAAACTGAAGGACCATATCGGCATAGTGATCCAGAACTAACCGTAATACAGTAAAAGTTATTCAGGAATCGTTATGAATTTATTGATGACAGCGTTACACATTTTTACGTTGAATTGTATAGCTTTATTATAATTTAGCAAACGCAGTCTAATTGGAACACGAAGTGATATTTACTAAGTACTCTAACATGTTTTCACCTTAGAAGGTTATCATAAGTGGCTGTCTGTGAATAAGTGCTCTTAGTACAGTCACTTGAGGCTTTTACAAGGTTATTTGTTCATCCTAAGAACTTACATTACAGTTATTAAATCAAGTATGGTACAATATATTGCTGTGTTCTTACACTGACAGCGTAAGTTTTAGAGTGATCAAGAATCCAATATTTATCATGTTCATACATCTGACAGTCTTTCAGTTCTTGTATATACTGTGTATAATCCATAAAAAGTGTCTGTAAAAATGTTCTTTTTTGTATTAGAGAAGGTTGAATTGGTGTTCCCTTGTTTACTTATAAATAGGATTGTTTCTTCCTCTTAAAAAATAAACGAACTAAATGGAATTTAATGTTATTATAGTATGGATTGAAGATTAAGATTATTGTTAGATAGAATTTAAAGTCTTTAGAGAAGTTAATGCATATATCACACTTTACTAAATGAGGTTGTTAGGGAAGTGTTCAATCTTGCCCCTGTCATGGTTAGTTTTGAAATGTTGATGTTACAGATGTGTAGGTTTTAACCTCATGGTTCTGTGTCTGTGATCAGTCAGTGCATCTGTATGTATTGAGTAAAAGGTGAGCCAAGTTAATCCAGCCTGCACCTTCACACTCTGTTTATATAAGATCTATTTCAATATTATTATCCCATCTTTGCATAGGTCTCCCAAGTGTTCTCTTGTGTTTTAATATATTTGCTATCACTATGGTGTTTTAAAGTTAGGGATTCTATCCTCATTGTCATTGTTATGTTTAAACCTCTTTCAGTCCCATTTAAGTACTACTACATCTTTCTGCTGGTCTATTTAAATACCACTGAGCTATGTAATTTTGACTACTATTGTGAATTGGTTTGAATATATACTGCGCAATTTTGACTGTACCGCTGTCACTAGTGAGGTGTATATTGAATGATGCCATTCTGTTTGCTATTGTTGGGCACAGAATAGAACGAGACAGAATCATTGGGTATGAGTTCAGTGATGACTAAACATCTCATATTATGTAAAATTTGAGGCTTTCATGGCGGTGACTATAAAGAAAGCAGTCTTCTGGGATTTGGCACCACATCTACATGGTGCCAAATCCCAGAAGACTGCTTTCTTCATCTCATATTATGTTCAGATGTATGAGGTATAAGTATTTTATTTCATAATCTGGGGGTTCTGTTTTCTTTTGAGTTGTTGGTGTTTGTGAGTTTGCCATGAGGTCAGAACTGTAGAATGAAACACAATGCAAAGGGTAAATGATGAAGAAGAATGCCATCTTCTGGGATGTGGTGCCATGTAGATCTGTGTGAACCAACATTTTGGAGGAACATATCGGCTCCATCTTCAAGGTAGAAAAATCCGCGAGCGAGCAGGTGGCTGCAGCCACCCTGAAGATGGAGTCGATACATTCATCCGAAACGTCAGTTCACACAAGATCTACACAGTGCCACATCCAAGAAGATGTCATTCTTCATAATCACCTCTGTGAAACCCTCAAATCGTACATGGTAAATGATGAAGTCACTGCATATAAAGAATACATGATAAGAGGACCACTGAATGTGCATCTGGTGGTGGCAGATTGCTCTATGCATAAAAAATATTTCCTTGTAGAAAGGTGGGATATTTTTTCTATAACTTTTATCAAATATAAAATTTTTCTATTAGATGCATTCTTAATTTTATTTCTTCACTGTGTGGTATATGGCAAAACACTTGTTGAGTGGAGACATGGCTTCCTTGGGACATTTGTCACAGTGAAATGACATTTACCTCCTACCTGCTAGGTCCAAGTTTGTATGAAACATGTGTGTGTACAGATGATATCCTTTTTCATGTGTTATGTTTTGAGCCTTGCTTATGTGTTCTAGTACTATTCTGCTGGTAAATGTTAGCTCTGAGTGCATCAGACTTTTTGTAGTTGTTGACCCATAATAGGCTATCAGGCCCCAAACAACCAGTTTGTGAAATCAGGAATTACATATATGTGTGTGAAGTCTCCACTATGTTGGCTTTTGTGGATTACACATTTTGAAAACCACACAACCTTTGAAATTCACAGGTGATTCATCTGGAGATAAACATTGTGTTGTGCTATAAATTTCCAAAACTTTTGCTTCTTCATAATAATTTATGTTCTTTTTTTTATTGGCTTGGGACTGCTTTTGTTCATCTGGTGTTCCAGCCCTAGAAGGGGTATAGTCGTGAAAATCGCAATGTAATTATAAAAATCTTCCTTGAAAATATGCCCTTGTAGAACCATGAATTGTCAGGCCACTGTTTGGAGAAGTCCTTGACAGAACATTTTACACATCTTGCCAGATTCAGTATAGCACCATGAAATACCTTCAGATATTCAGTTGTGACAACTTCCAGCCTGTCCCAAATGAAATATTTTTTCAGATGAATGGCCTCATTTATTCATTCGTTTATACACCTGTTGGTTTTAGCGGTCATTTCTTTAAATAAATTGCACTGTAAATAGCAGAAAGAATTTATATGGAGAAACAGTTATATGCCTGGTCTGAAGTGGTTTACAACCAGATGAGGCATGAAATAATATCTTGCAGTAATGGTCATATTGTCTCAGGGACGTCAATCTTCATTATCATAATCATCATTGTTACTATGACCACCACCACCACCTTCATTTTCACCTGGCTGACCATTACTGTCACTCAAATCATGCCTGTTTATTTTGGCATCAGGGTCATAATGCTCAATTATATCAGTATCTGAATCCTAGCTAATGTCATTGTAAGAATCCTGAGTCATCATGCAGTTGTTCACATATGTGTCTGCTGCCCAACGCATGCCAACTTGTAGATGCCATTGTGATGCAACTACTGAGGAAAAATTGCTATGATAAAGTACACAAAAGTATTAAAAGGAATAGTTGGTTAACACCATCACACAGAGGAAGGCTTGAATGATATACTTACACTGTCTCCCTCAGACTGACTCCAGGTCATGTATAAAATGCATGCAACATGTGGCAGACTGGGTTTGATGTAGGACCAAACTTGGAATTTTCAGTGGCAAACTTGGTCTGACATAGGACTGTTCTATATATCCTTAAGATTTGTCACATGCATTTCCTATTCAGAAATGTCTGAAACAAGGAGGAATTATTTTATTCATTTATTTATTTACAGTTCTACAAAATCCATGGAGGCGTCTGCCTCAGATATAGAACAAGTCAGCAATACAATATAACATATGAATATACATACATAATCAGATAGTCATCACTGTCAAAATTTTAAATACTCAATACAACAAGACTACCATACAATAATACATTCCATATATCAAAATAACATATACAGTTACATACATGATCAAGAGACCACCAAGACTCTTAATATAGTCATATAAAATCTAATTTCTTAATACACCTATATCACAACAGTAATAGTACCTTTTTCCTGTGTATTTTATTCCATAGTCCATTGCATCATAGCAATAGGCAACGGTGTTTATTTAAATATATATGAGGGATCAATCTTAATACCCGCAGTAGTACTCTTCAACAGTGTAAAAGGAATTGGTGATAAGAAACTTTTTTAACACCACTTTAAATCCAGGGATGTCATAAGATAATTGTTTAAGCTATTAATGCCATTAATTAAATGCCATTGCATTTCATGATTACTTTAGAGTATGCCATTAGAGAGGTCCCAGAAAACCAGGTGTGTTTGAAACTGAATGTGACACACCAGCTTCTGGTCAGTGCCAGTGATTTTAATATACTGGGGGAAATCATAAGTGCTTCAAAGAAAAACACAGAAGTTGTTGTAGATGCTAGTGTAGAGGTTGGTCTGGAAGTATATGCAGATACCTTGACATTAGAATTCAGTATAAAATCATAATATAAAGATAGCTAATATATTATTAAAAAATGTTACAGAGCTAAGATATTTGGGAATGATGGTGACAAATCTGAACTGAATTCATAAGGAAGTTATGAGTGGATTAAATTCAGTGAATGCTCACTGCCACTCAGTTCAGAATATTTTATTTTATCATCTGTTATCTGAAAGTACAAGGATTAATACATAACAAAACACCAGTTTTATCTGTGGTTTAAGTGGGTGTGAAAATTGTTATCTCATGCTGAGGTGAGAACACAGAATAAGGTGATGGAGAACAGAGTACAGAGTACCTAAGAGAAAGGAAAGAATAGGAGGCTGAAGAAAATTGCATAGTATGAAGCTTTATAATTTGCATGTATCTCTTTTTTTTTTTTTTAAGTTTGCATCCTGTTGCATGTATACAATCAACACATGAAGCTCATCACAGCTTGTGAAATTTTTAAAAATAAATTTTAGATTTAGTTTTGACCTGATTGTTATTTTTACTGTTTACTCACATGTATGATTCTTGTTTGAATCAATGTCTAGTCTAGTCTAGTCGATGAATTGAATATGTATAGAAAGTAACCTTTTATGAACCAAATGTATATAAATGGGAGTGCAGGTGTTGCAGTTCAGTGGTTGAGTGTGAGAGACTTGCAGCACTTGAGGATGTAGTGCTATGTATGTAAATAAACAATTGTTGCATTGATGGTACAACTTGTATATGTTGACTGTATGTACCCCTTCGCTAAGTATATAAGTGGGGCATATAGCATGCATGGGAGTGGGAACAAACGTGTAGGAAGTTATGGTTGGAAAATCTGAAGGGAGAGTTATAGGTGAGATGACGATATTAAATTGGATCTTAAAAAAATAGTGTGGGGGAGAGTGGTCTGGATTAATTTGTCTCAAGACAGAAAATAGTGGCAAGCTCTTGTAAGCTTGGTATTGAACCCTTGGCCACCATAAGAGGCAGTGAATTCCTTGACTAGTTAAGTGACTGCTAGTTGTTGATGGAGGACTCTGCTCCTTGGAATTGATTGGTCAGTTAGTTGGTTGGTTAGTGTTAATTTATTTGTGGGTGGTTTGTGTCAAGTTCCCATGTATGTGTATGTGGTATTGTAATTCTGTCACTTAGATGTTCATTTCTACTTTTATTTATAATTAATGCATTGTTTTTTATTCTAGGTGGTTCAGCATCAACCAGTAAAATATGAAATTTTTCCTCTGTCACCTCTTTCAAGACATAGGCTCAGTAAGTATTTATGCTCTTAAATGTTTAATGTGTTATTCTTGAAATCCACTTGCTATTCACTAATCACATCAGAGCTAAGTTTTCTGGCAGGGCTGCTTTTCTTGGATGTTTTGTGACTCGGGGTAAAATTTCAGTATTATATATGCTTTAGAAATATGTCTAATAGTTCTGTGAAATGAAGTACATTGAAGGAACTGTACCACCAATGAGAAACAGATTTGCAGCAGTGATGGCTTTTTGTGGGAGGGTTGAAATAACTAACCACAACTTAGTAACAAAGAGTCTGTGTATGCTAAAATAAAACATACAAGTCACTGTGAAGTTAATTTCCAAATAATAATAATTATGTTTTTCAATAGCTTTTATTAGACGCTGTAGCTCTGGCATGCTTTCTTAACATGTACATTTGAATCCTGTTTTGCTTTTCCATGTTAGCATCACAAAATTCAATGGGTGGTTCTGTTTTGCAAGAAGTAGGGTAAATCATTGTCAGTTCTAAGGTTTGACCTTTCAATCTGTTCTGATCTTCAGGTTAAGTGAAATGGTCCTTCCACCTCTTTGGTGGCTTCCTCTGTCTTCATCCTTTGGACGATAGACAGCTTGAAAGGAATTTAACTATTCAACATTCTCAAAATATGTTATAAATAAATCTGTTAATATTCTACTTTTTCCCCTAGGTTAAATACAATTTCAAATGTGTTGCAAAACTGCTTTGGTTATGTATCTTCATTATTGTAACATGTTTGAAGTAGATACTTCCACGGCAACGCAATAACAGTGGGCTGCTGCATAGAGAGTGCCAAAACAACAAACGCGTTTCCCCGGAGATGACAAACAGAAGGCCGTTGAGTACCAACAGATGAGACGAAACACGTTACCGCCGTAATCTGTGGAGATCGTTCCCGAAGCAACGGATTGCCGAACAAGTGAGATCGAACCTTGGCGAATGGTGTCTCGTATCCAGTCCACAGAACACCTACATAAGCCGAGAGCAACAAAGCTACAAAAACACAGAGCTAATTAGCCTTCATACACGACAGTTGAGATCTAGCCTTCATGCAACCAAGTTGGAACCAAGCCTTCATACAAGACAGTTGGAACCTAGTCGAGACGTCGCAGAAGCCACATGATACCACAAACGATAATACTTGTATGGTGTATAAGTGTGAGTGTGCAATAAAGATTCACTGAATCCGAGACCCATGTGGATTTATTTGTCGTGTGACATACCCGACACGTGACATTATTTTAGCCTACAGACTTTTACCCATCCTGATTCCTCTAATTTTAATGTATGCAGTCTGCTGATCCACAAGATGACTTGGCTCGCTCATGGTTGAGAGGCATGTTTCGGAATGATAAATATGTCTTTTCATCCATGGTAATGTTGTATAGGCTTCTTGTACTTTCATGAACATCAAGAATGATTATTTTTAATTTTTTTACCAAGAAATGTAGTGTAAAGAATAGGTCTTTAATGAGTTTTTGTTTTGTTTTTTTCCCAGGTATAGTGAAGCGTAAGGTGTTGGTTTTAGATTTGGACGAGACATTGATCCACTCACACCATGATGGTGTGATGCGACAAACAGTGAAACCAGGGACACCACCAGACTTTGTTCTGAAAGTCACAATAGATAGGCACCCAGTCCGATTCTTTGTGCACAAACGACCGCATGTGGACTACTTCCTAGATATTGTAAGACTGCATGACTTATATGCTACTGATATGGTAGTGTGACTGCATAATCATTAAGAATGAGAGAAATAATACTGATTGTATTTAGTACAAAATACTTTCAAGTTCAGAACATTTCAGGATTTTGGAAGTATAACATTCTTTCCTGAATAATAACAATGCTGAATTAGAACACAGTATGTAATTTTCTGTTGAAACACTAGATCATTTAAAATCAAATGACCTTCCATTTCCCTCTTGTTCAGATACTTTGAAGTTTATTGTTTCGACATTGCCTGTGTATAACATGCTGAATTCATTAGTGATAATGAATTTGCGGAAGTGAAACCAAATATAGAAGTTTAAATATCTAAGTTAACTGAAGAACTGATGGATGTGATTGTCTTATCATATATATATGAAAATTAGAATTCTTTTACAGTGGAATTAGATTTTTTTTTTTATTCTTGATATATCTTGCTTTGTTCATGATGTTATTTAATTTGATACTATCTAGTCATGATGGTATAACCATTATGTTATTGGAGGAAATGCTGTTAAGAAGTAGATGTTATCCATTAAGTCCCATCTGAATTTTGCTTTAAATTATTGTCAGTTACAAATAGCCAGTACAGATGAGTGAGCTGTGGAGCCAGTAGTTCAGTGACTTATATCTGTTCATATTCTTAACCTTTAACGGCCGAATGTTAGATATGTCTAACAACAAGCAGCACCCCGAGTTGGTTGTATGTTATATATATCTAACGCAGTACTCGTGCTCTCTTTGGGAATGCTGACAGTTTGACCTTAGGTTTGAAACCAAAACAAACCTACGTGAGGTCATGTCAGTGGTTCATTCCTTAGCTCTGAACAAAGAAATCGTTTATCACGTTACTGGTTTTGATACTATTTATGTTTAGATATGACTGTTTAAAAACTACCACATTATCACTTTTCCTGGATAGTCTCTTTCCAAAAACAGGCATACCATGTATGCGAGATGTTTCCTCTGGAGACAAAACAATCCGGAGGTAAACTACTCACCCAATTGGATCTCCGGGGGGGAGTGTTTCTAGAGGAAATGTCATGCAGGCGTTACAACAAGAAAAAGTGCGAAGACCAGAAGAAACATCATGGCTACAAGATTGGAACATGGAATGTAAGGACCTTGAATCAAGCAGGCAAATTGGAGAATTTGAAAACTGAAATGCAGAAGAATGAGGTGTCTGTTCTAGGTGTCAGGACAAGGCGAAATAAGAAGTGGTGATTATACAGTGTATTATTCTGGAGTTGCACGGGCTGAAAGAGGTGTGGCAATAGTGGTGCATAAAAGTGTAGTGAGGAGTGTTGTTAAGAAGATTGTTTGTAATGATAGAATTATTGCTCTGAAGTTAAAGGCGGAACCGGTAGATATACTGATTATGCAAGTGTACATGCCAACAGCAGAGTATGAAAATGATGAAGTGAAAAAAGTGTATGACACAATTGAAGAAATTCTTCAGGAAGATGGAAGAGGTGACGCAAACAGCATCATAATAGAAGGCTGGAAAAGCACTTTTGGAGATGAATCATATCAGAATATTGTTGGATCACATGGACTAGGAAGACGGAATCACAGGGGTCACATGCTTGTTGACTTTTGTGAAAGAAATGGACTGATTGTTACCAACACTTGGTTCAAGAAGCCAAAGAGAAGAATTTACACATGGAAGGCATCTGGGGATTGGAGGCGGCATCAGCTGGACTACATCCTTGTGAAACATCGATTCAGAAACAGCGTGAAGGATGTGAAGACGCTGCCTGGGGCAGATATTGACTCTGACCACAACTTATTGGTTGCCAAGTTTCGAACCAGGTTGAAGAAAATTATAAGATTCCAAAAGCGCAGACCTAGATGGGATTTGGAGAAGTTATATGCTCAAAGACAAAGCATGCAGGAGACCCTAGAAGAGAAACTCTGTGCAATTGAAAGGGAAGGTAGAAATGCTGGTTCTCTGGTGTGTTGGCGATACATTGTGTTGTGATGGCTTGCATGTTTATTGAGCTGTTACTACACAATGGACATTGTTTATGTAATTGTGTCACGTTGCTCCCTCCTTATGGCTGCCCATCTCAAGTAGCCTATAGGCGTATTGCCATTTCTTCTTTCAGTTTACCGGGACAGAACTCTCAAAAGTGGCCGGTGCTCCTACAGCACAGGCATTTAAGCTGTTGGTAGACTCTTCTTTCATTTGGGAAGGGGCCAGCTCCTCCTCATTGCATTGTCACTTGTTTTCTGCTGCCTGATGGAAGATCCTATTGCAAATTTTATTACTTCTAGCTCTAGGGTCTGTCTGAGAGCTTCGTTGAGTGTTTTGTTGCCTCCCAAAAGTAGCTGCTGTTTTAAGCCTCTGCCTCAGTCCCACCTGGTTTCCCTGGACCTTCCTAATGTCATTCTAAAGCAATGTTGAAAAGGAGTGGCGATAAAGCATCTCCTTATTTTAGACTATTCTGGATAGGAAATTTATCAGACAAATGTTTACCTACACGGACTTTACTATATGTTTTGTTTAAACACATTTTAATCAACCCAACTAGTTTCATGGGTATCCCAAACTCTTATCGGAATATTGTACAATACTTCCCTCCTAACTGAATCGTAGGCTTTCTTGAAGTCTATGAATAGCTGATGTGCTGTCTCCTCATATTCTCATTTTTTCTCCAATGTCTGACAAATGCAAAAGATCTGATCTGTAGTTGATCTATTATGTCGAAACCCACACTGATGATCCCCAATAATTTCTTTTGTATATGGACTTAACCTTGAGAGAAGAATATTGGACAAAATTTTGTATGAAGTTGATAGCAGTGATATCCCCCGATAATTACTAGTCAGTTTTATCAGCCTTCTTGTAAACTGGTACAATAATAGACTCCTTCAACTGATCAGGCAATTTTTCCTTATGCCAAATAGAAGTAATTAGATTGTGGATCTTAGAACGTAATATTCCGCCTCCTGCTTGAATAAGTTCTGCCGGAATTTGATTACTACCTGGCTACTTATACCGTTTCAATATTGCAATGGCACTTTGAACCTCAAAAGGGTTAGGATCATGTATTAACAAAGATAGCCATTAGATCATGTAAAAATGTGGTAAAATTAAGATATTTGGGAATGATAGTACTAACAAATTAGAATTCTGATCTTGAAGGACTTAAGAGCAGATTAAATAATGAGTTGCTTGCTGCCCTTCAGTACACAATTAGTTGTCTTCTCATCTAATATGTAAAAACTAAGGGAGGAACATCTTTTTAAAATGTTTGGGAGTAAGGTGCTGAGAAAATTATTTGGACCTGAGTAGGAGGAAATAAATGGAGGGTTGGAGAAAATTCCATAGTGAAGAGATTCACAATTTATACAGCACTGAATATTGTTAGGATTAAGAAACGGAGGAGAATGAGATGGGGGGGGGGGGNGTGCATAGGGGAGAGGTAAGAAATATATTGTGTGGCAAACTTGAAGGTAGGAAATCACTTGGAAGACATAGGTGTGGGTGAGATAATAATGTTAGAATGAATCATGAATGTGGTGGGAGGCTTGGGCTGGATTTATTTGGCTGACATTAAGATCCAGTGATGGTTTCCTTTGAATGTGGAAGTAAATGTTTGGGTTCCATGAAAGGTGGGGAATTTCTTGACTAGTTAAGTGATTTAAATATTCAAGGACTGTTCTATGGAATCAGTTTGATTTTATTCATGTACTAACCCATTTTTCAGGTGTCACAATGGTATGAGTTGGTAGTATTTACAGCGAGCATGGAGATCTATGGTGCAGCTGTAGCAGACAAACTTGACAACAATCGTGGGATTTTGAGGAGACGTTACTACAGGCAACATTGCACGCCAGACCTAGGCAGTTATACCAAGGACTTGTCAGCCATCTGTGGGGATCTTGCTAGCATATTTATTCTGGATAATTCACCAGGGGCATACAGAGCTTATCCAGGTAAGTTAATATTTTACAAGAACAAGGAGGAGCCTAACATTTTACTTCAAATGTTTTAAACTTTTAAATATTTTAATAGTGACGTTTTAACTTGAGGGCTATTTCGGATGGAATGCGAGAGTTGAACGTGCATTCAATATTCCTAGCAAGTGTTGTGCTTTTACACATCGACATTTGTAGCAGCATCCACGCAGCATATATACTGTGTACAGTTAAACAACGCCAGTGTTTTCTTGTTAGTACCATGTGCCTCTGATGATGGTTTTATTAAACCGAAACATGTAAGGCAAAAGTGATAAAGAAGTGACCTAAAAAACATTGTTACACTCGACGGACTTTCTATTGACTTTGTAATATTTTACATAAATGGTTAAAGCCATCAGGTACAACTTATATGTGATAAAATTTATTTTCGTTTTGTTATCCCCCATACTTATTTTGGCCTTCAGTAGGTCCATCTGAATATATTTCAACATATGCTGTTGCTGCTTCATATATTTATATATTTTCACTGACAAGGATTTAAAAGAACTGTATTACTGTACATAAATGGTTGCTTAATGTGTAGTATCTGGATCTTGTAGTATGATATTTCTATTTATTATAATTGAGAAAACTGTATTACTGTGAAGAAAGCAGTCTTCTGGGATTTGGCACCGCGTATATGTGGTGTTAACTGACGTTTCGGAGGAACGTATCGCCCCCATCTTCAGGGTAGAAGAAAAAGTATAAGAAGTGCCAAATCCCAGAAGACTGCTTTCTTCATAGTCACCGCCGTGAAAGCCTCAAATCTTACATGTATTACTGTGTATCAAAATTGATGTTTGATGCTGTAATTCCTATTTCAAGTAATAACTGCTGAATGGGTTGGTGTAGCACTAACACTGTTGACACATATTCAGGGGGTGCATGGTTTGAATCTCAGCTGGGACATAATCTATCCAGACTGAGGTAACTATCCGGGGAGTACATCTGCTATGCCACCACAGGTTCTCTGCAAATCCTTATCAACCATCATTCATTTGTCATCCATCCATTTGATGCTGTAAAGTAGTCCTGCTAATGAAAGCATTATTAAATAAATAAAAAGTAAGCAGTGACTAATAACTGTGTGTAACACCTTGAATGAATTATTCAGTGTTTTAGTTTTGGTTTTTAGTATTTGATCACTTTTTTTTTTCCATGTGTGATATTAGTTTTTTTTTATTAATGATATTTTATCAAATACCTTACATCCCAGAATAAGATATACCACCTAGTTGTTAAGAAACAGAAATACAGGAATGTTTGCTTGAATTTGTTGAAGCATACATAGCAAGTGTGTTTTCGATACATAATGCCTTGAAATTGGAATGTGATGTATTTATTTCAGCTACAGCCTTGTATTGTCGAGGATCTGATATCCTGCCACTGGGAGACATTTCAGTTTCTGATGCACTAGTAATTTCTCACAAAGAAAACTTCCTCATCTATCTGCAGTTTATACTGTACACCCAAACTGCCTCATCTCATTTATGTACTTGGAAAACTTTTCTTCTGTGAGCATTTTATGAACTAATACACGGAATAATTGGGGGCACGCTGTAGCATAGTTGGTTGAGGGGCTATGCTACAAGCCAGAAGGTCGCAGGTTCAAGTCCCGATGAGGTCATTGGATTTTTTTCAATTGACCTAATCCTTCCAGCTGCACTATGGCCCTGGGTTTGACTCAGCCTCTAACAGAAATGAGTACCAGGAATTAATTAAATAATTTTCCTGGGCAGTATAGCGCAGCTGGCACGTAAGGGTGACAACCTTACCGCCATCTTTGAGCCGATTGTCTAGATAATGTGGGACCCTCAACGTCTCACAACCCTATGGGCCTTTACGGCCTGATACAGGGATAGCTTTACCTTTTTTTTTTTCTTTCTTTTTTTTTTTGTGCACATTGTAACTGAAAGGTGAGGACAAACTTTGGGCACGAGTTCCACATACCAAAAGAAGTAAATGTGTGCCTATCAATATATGTCCAGAAACATTTAATTTGTGAACCATAGCTAAAATAATGGAGCTGTGATAGCACAGTCAGTATAGTGACTGGCTGCGGGCTGGTAGCAGAGGGGTCAAAGTTCAAGTCCATGTAGGAGCAAGAATTTTCTCCTCCATGTCATCCAGACCAGTTCTTGGACTCCCTGCCCAGCCTCCAGCCCAGTGGGTACTGGTGGCTTTTTTTCCCATGGATAAAGCGGCTGAGACGTGAAGCTGACCAGTCACCTCCAATTAGTGCTGAGGGAAGAATATGTGGATCTATACATCCACTCCACCATAAATCTTCATGGCATGGTGCTTAATTAATTAAGCACAGGGATGACTGTGCAAGATGTCAGTGACACGTATAATGACTCATGGATATTTAGAGTAGGACCACCTGCATGGCCTCCATGCTCACCAGATTTGAATCTTCTGGATTATTACCTGTGGGGACACCAGAAAATACTTGTGTATGTAGCTGCTGTTGACAACGAAAATGTATATTACCATTCATTGTGGATGCCTGTTAGACTACCTGCAGCTACCCAGGCATTTTTGAACAGATGCAGCAGTCCATGATGAGACATGTTGAGGCATGCATTGAATCTCATGGAGGACATTTTGAGCATTAATTGTAAATATACTCTTTCAGCTGTAACTGAAAAGTTTCTGGTATATTTTGATATTGATTTTTTTTTTTTTTGTGGAATTCATGCTTAAAGTTTGTTGGTATGTTTTAGTTACACCCCGTATTTCTGTAGCTGAGTATGGGTGCATGAAAGGAAGAGGAAGTTGTGAAAGTTAGGATGGTGCTTGACATTAACAGTATTGCCTACTTTGTAACAGATAGGCTGTGCATCATTGCCACCCTCATCATTAATAAACAGTGCACTATTGCCAGCTTTGTTATGAATAGGCTGTGCACAGGATATTTAAGAAAATACAATACTAATTTAATGATACTTTAAAAGTAACTTAGTGAAATGTTAGGAAATGCTGTTTCTTGAATAACAGTTTCCTTTTTTGTTAGATAATGCTATCCCTATCAAGTCATGGTTCAGTGATCCGATGGATACGGCACTCCTGAACCTTTTGCCAGTATTGGATGCACTGCGTTTTACCCAAGATGTTCGCAGTGTTTTAAGTCGAAATCTTCATCTGCATCGGCAGTGGTAGCAGTGAATGTTTCCATGTGTAAGTAGATACAGATTGGTTTTGAAACTATGATTGAATAATATTTTCATTTTATTTTTTACTTGGAAAAATATAGACCTCTAAGACATTGTTGAAGTGTTATATTTATGAGAATATAGCTTGCACCCTTGGTTTATGGTACAAAATTTGTGATTTTAGTTTTTGTAAAAATTTGCATGGTTTTTTCAAGTTGTTAATTGTTTTGCTAACTCACTGCCATCTTTGAGCTGACTGTCTAGAAAATGTTGGATTCTCGACATCTCACAAGTCTGTGGGCCTCCACAGCCTGTTACAGGGAGAGCTTTAACTTTTTTAATTGTTTTACTTCAAACTGTGCCCCTCTTTCAGTTGGCATGGTTCATGACTAATGTGCATATGGCACAATTTGTTTTCCAAAACTGTTCCTTTCCTGTCCATTTCATTTCTCCCTGTAGCTGAACATCTCTCGCCAGCAGTGCTGCTAGAAAAGTGTGTGAGCTGTATGGAATCTCTCCACAGTGACTTAACATTGAAAGTAGTTGAATGTGCAGAAGAATGCTATAGCAGAGTAACAGTTCAGCTTCAGTGAAAGACTTGTGAGAAGTTTGGGATACAAGATTACTCATGAAAACCATGTCCCGGTGATCATTCCAAGGACTGAAAGGGGGGAGTATTTTGAGGCCAAAAGAGGTTTGATTATATACCTCAAGTAAAAAATTACAGCTGTAATGCTTTACCCAGAAATCACCAGTTTAAAATTCCTGAAATAACTCACAATACTGAAATCCTGGGGAGAAGGTTTGAAGCAAGTTGTGAAGATGTAATTCATAGTGGTACACACAATAAAAAAAAAGCATATACTGTAATGTATTTTTTTTGTACAAGTTTTGTTGTATTATGATGCCCCATTACGTATTTATGTTAAAATTTTATATTAGGACAAAATAATCCTACAACCAAGTATGTTGGTAGCATTTACCAGCTTTGCAATTATGTCTGTGTTCCAGATGGAACAAGTTATTACCGTCAGATGTTTGAACTTAGTCTAAACATATTTTTATTTGTGAAATTTTTCAGTTTGTGTCTTGAAATTACTGATATGCATTCATGTTAAAAATCAGTAGGCCTAGCGTTTTAGATGACTATGGACTGACTGTAGAGTCAAGCATTCCAGAAAAGTTCAATGTCATGTATTATTTTGAGCACAATTTTATGTATTTTATTTTAAATTTGGAAGAATGGCAGTAGAACAGCACTCTGCCTCTTTACTAAAAAAAAGGACATCTCCATTGAACATCATACAAAATGCTATCCAACATTCTTCTTTCAAAGTTTACATGATGCATAAATGGAATTATTGTTGATCAGCAATCCTGACTGAATAATATAGCATCCTGTTGCACATTATTTATTTATTCATGTGGTTATTAGCTGTCTCACATGCAACTTGCTTTTTAACACCTTTAAAAGTTTTAAACATTAACATGTACACGTGACACAATGAGAAGAAATACCCATCACCATAGGACACATGGGCGCATAGACAAGGACATGTCCCAAAAATTGAACTTATGGGTGGGAGCACAGCAGTTTCATCAGAAATTTAGACACACCTGAAGATAACCAGTGTTGGTCGGAACATGTAGTATGCTTACACCAGTGATGTAGAAGAGATTTTAACCTTTAAAACCTCTAAAGGTTTTAAAAAGCAATTTGCACGTGAGACAGCTAATAATTAACAGTAATAAATCCTGACTGACATGAGTAATTTACAGTAGATATGAACCCTTTTCAGTTGGAAGAGAAATGCTGAGTGTTTTACCTGAATTTGGAATTGCCAAAACCTTGTTTCTGTATTACAATTTGAATGAAGTCTGTAGTTTGTCTAATGGTCAGTTCTGAGCATGACATTCATTCTGTTCATCATCCATGTTGGTTTTAATTTAATATGCCATTAGGGAAGTTGAAGAGATTTAAGAGTAACTGAAACTGAATGGATGAATTGACCATTCATATATTCATATTAACTATACAAAGTAAAGTCCTTGAAAGGCTAGGGTTGTAGTTGCTCAGCTAATCAGGAAATTACCTCTTGTGGGCTCCACAAGGTCATTACAGTGATCGGAAGAGCCTCCCACTGGACCCTATCCTGAGCCAGATGAAACCTCTATCCCGCTTCCATAAGATCCATTTTAATATTACCCTCCTGTCTTCAAAAAAGTCTTTCCCCTCTGGTTTCCTGACCAAACTCTTGTACATATTTATGAGCTCTGCCATGTATGTTACACGCACTGCCCATCTCATCCCCCATGATTAGATCATCCATAAAATGTTGAGCGAAGAGGACAAATTATGACGCTGTTCAGTATGCAGTTTTATTTGTTAAATTTATCGGGCGAAAACCTAAATGATGTGAAGAACAACATAAAGATTCTCTTAAAGAGCAGTCAAGCAGCTGCTTGCTTACTCACTAAGCTGCCCATTCTCTGGAATTGCCATATAACTAAGGTGAATAACACTAACACAGAAGCCCATCTTTTTGGGTATATATTCTTGATGTCAAAACAGGCACTACATTGATAATTAATTATGCATTATTTCCTCATTACAGGTTCATATAATGTGGACAGGATTTCAACCAGTACTGTAGTTGGTTGTTCATTAGCTCTGCTCCTCACCCTAAGTTCTGGGTAAAGTCATTGTGTACAGAATTGAGTGAAACAAAACATGTTGTACAGAACATCGTAACAGTAACAGGCAACAGCCAGGTGTATTGGGATAAGTAAAAAAATTACTTTTTGTTCTTTGTCAGAAAAACAAGTTGTAAGAGCAGGAGACAGAAGATTTACCATACCTTGCTGCTTTAAAAACTCTGATATGGATATGTATTTGAAAAGTTGAAGTTCATGGTGAATGTGCTGTTTTGAATTGACTGTTCCTTCCTCAGACCCTCTGATTCCTGTTAATTTAAGGAAGGGTTTCTCAGTTTCTAATTCTGTTTCCAAATGAGAAGGGTTTGTTGTGAAGCACAAACTGTCTCAATTACCATTGGCACATTATGTTAGAATTCAAGTATATAGTTTTCAGTTTTTAAATAACCAATTATTGTTTTCTGTATCAGAAAACATAGTTATATTAGGACTGGTTAAACAAGTCCCTGAAGTTTTTTTAACTTGTTAATAAAACTTTATTATATATTAAAATAGTAGTCTTATCCTTTTGCACATCATGAGATGTACTGGTGTAATGTGTTATGAGAATTTACTGGGATGCCAGTTAGACTTAGTGCTCTGTTGTGGGTTTGGTGAGAAATTTAATGTAAAATAGGTTCAGCAACCAGATTTAAATTCTCCAGAGTTATAAAATATAGTGGAAGTCTGTTATAATGAGAATTCATAACAGGAGAAAAATTAGCACTGTAACAAATACTTGTTATAGGCAGTTAAGCACCTGGAAATGTGTATCACTCAAAAAGACAAATGGCATAGTTATCTTACGATAGAAAGTGTCTATAAGGAAATTATTAGATATTCTGTAATATGTAAACTGTGTGAATCATATTACCAGATTTGAAGTTGATACACAAAAGAAAAAATGTCTGCAAGTTTACTAACACTGATTATGAACACAGTAGTGGAAATTGTCTGTATGGTATTAACCATTCAACAAACATGGTGACTTTTTGGTGTATAACTGACTTGCGATTGTACTTACAGCCGAAATATTGAGTATTTATGCCTTGTGTTGTTTCTCTGTTGGAGCTCAGTTTCTTAGAGTTTTATAATAAGACGTGTCTCTTATTACTATGAAAACACAGATCCTAGTGTCTTCTAATGAAGAGAAGGCAAGGTAATTACCAAGACCTACCCATGTTTACTGTTCAAGCCAAAAATACCGAGAAGATTTTTGGACTGTTGGTGTGAGTACAGTGTGTGCCCATAACTGAATAGCAGAATGATAAAGTTTGGCCAGGTCTACCCATCACTTGCCTCCCTCTCTCTTTGTTGGAGAACAATACATCTTGTCTCATTGTTATGACTAAGTGCGAATGCACAGGGTGTTACTGCTGAGGACTGCTGCTACTCTTCCTGTGAAAAATGAGATGGCATGCATAATGTGATTTGCTGCTTCTTTGTGAATAGGAGTAATAGAAGCTGGTAGACATGAATTAATCAGTGGCGAATGTCTGGCCTGTATTTACATCAGACACCAGGGCACAAAGCATACTTTAAATGCTACACAAATGTCCTGTGCTTTTCCACATTCCTTAAAAAGTGTTGGAGTGGTTGGTTTGGTGATGGTGCTGTATTTTTCTTTAGGTGGGTTAGTCAGCACCTTTTGTGGAGATTTTATTTGAACTAAATCATGCAGCACTATTGGCTGCACTTGGTTTTGTTCACATGCACAAGGTAGATCCATGACTCTGTGGCATGCTTACTAAGATTTGTTCTGTGCAAACTTTGACACTCGTCCCATAGAAGACCCATGTAAACAGGGAATAAGAGAAAATGGCATAGAGAAGCAGTAGTGTGATAGGGTGTAACTCTCACCATGATGATTCCTTTACATGAATGTGTGGAGTAACCATTATGAGACAGTGTGTACTACACGAAGCCATGCAGAAAACTGACATATACCTCTGTATGCATCATCTAACGAAATTTACTTGTCCATCCACATGACACCATCCAAAAGAACAGAATATATTATATTTAAGCATCCTGTTGCGCTCTACACGATAAATGATATAAACTCCGTCCCAAGTGCAAACAATATATTATATGTCCTTGATCTTGCTCTCCTTTATACTACATGTTTCGGCCTCAAACGGCCATCATCAGGTGTATACACTCACGTTGCTGTTACACTGCATTTAGTTTAAAATTTAACATTTAAAAAACACATTGTTCCCTTCTTTGTTATTATGAACATCTACTTCGTTGATATCTGTCTGGTTTATAGATTATTTTACACACGTTAATTTTGATTTTCCTGTAGTAGCACTATAAAATCTTTAGTTCTAATTTTAAAATCCTTTAGACATAGGGCAAGTAACCCTAACAATTTTAAATTTTAAAATTTAGAGGAAATTTTTAAAGGATTTTAAAATTAGAACTAAAGATTTTATAGTGCTACTACAGGAAAATCAAAATTAACGTGTGTAAAATAATCTATAAACCAGACAGATATCAACGAAGTAGATGTTCATAATAACAAAGAAGGGAACAATGTGTTTTTTAAATGTTGAATTTTAAACTAAGTGCAGTGTAACAGCAACGTGAGAGTACGCACCTGATGATGGCCGTTTGAGGCCGAAACATGTAGTGTAAAGGAGAGCAAGATCAAGGACATATAATATATTGTTTGCACTTGGGACGGAGTTTATATCCTTTATCGAACAGAATATGTCTAAGAGAGGGGATAGAACATAATGGACAAACCATGCAGGGTGACAAATAGTGCAGCTTTACCAAGGCATATGCATATGAGAATACTGTAACGTGTTTCGTTACTGATCCCACTTCTGACACCAGTGTAACGTGTTTACGTCACTGAAGACGCCGTAGAGATGGTTAATTGGGTTTATTTAACAATCTACAACTAACGGCTACAATTAATTATCACACAGTTGCGGGGTTTCACACTTTATAACCCTAATCGCATTAATCTGTCGACACTGTTGCGGGGTTTCACGACTTATAACCCTATGCGCAAATCAGTTCACTCTGTCTTCAGTAGTCCACACGTTTACCGTAGGGGAGCTTTGTATCACTGTATCACACGCTCCCAATTACACAATTACACACACGTCCGGATCTTCTTTCCGCGACGGCTGCTATACTCCAACTTGTAGTCGGCTGGCTGTTACTTTATAACTCGGAATGTCTTCGGCGGTAGCCACACTGGAACTCGAACTCGAACTGATCGATACGCACTGTGCATCCACTTATATAGCTGCAGTGCTTGCCTGTGGCGTAATGAGTGCCACGTCACAGTAGGACGTTGATTACGGTTACGTTAGCGTTGCGCGTTACGTCACCGCGTGACGTCACCGCGGAGGGGAGTGGCGGGGAGCGCTACGTTACCGTGGAGAGGAGGGGGGTTCTCAGTCGCGCAACATGTTACAATACTGTGCATTGTTTGCATCTTAATCCTCGAGGCAAGGACAAGCTGACGCGACTCATTGCAGAGAGCATCAAGGGCAGACACATTCCAGTTATCAAATGTTTATGTGAAACAAAAGAGGCAAAAGCACTTGTTATAAAGGAAATAGAAGGATCCAATGCAAAAGTGGGGTAGATCCATTTCTGGCTCAAATTTAGTTTACATTTTTCCATATGTAGACAATATGTAATTTCCCACTACTGATGGATGGAAGTGTGGGTCAAGTGATTAATTCCACTGTTGCAGGGAAAATGGAGCCATGCTGTGGTTTTAAATAAGCATTGAAAGATGTTTTTGGCTATTTTTCAAAAGTTACTTAAAGTTAAACCACATCCTTTTTGCACAGGACCCACAGTTACAAGAATGATCTTTCATTAAAACCAAAGACTACTGCTCTGCTTAACATATTAAAGTGTATAATAAAATGCTCATTAGAATTCACTTCCCTTTATAGATCATACTCATTACATTGGGCTTCTACCATTAAATTTCACCGCTTGAATGACCACTCATGGATGATTGTGTTATATATATATATATATATATATAATGCACTTGATTGAGATTGATTCATGTTACCACTCACTTCATTTGGGGAGAAAGAACTTTACAATTTCTTATGGTACCTATTTGTATGGTATTTTTAAATCTTAAAGGAATGAAGATTTTGAGATTTGGGATTTTAACAGTGTATTATTTGGCATCCCTGTGAATCACTTTTGTAAATACAGTTCAGTGGCTGTAGATGGTAAAATTTCATTCTTATCTGTGAGAGGGATTAAGTTCAGATAGTAGTAGACAAATCCATATTTGAGCACATGTAGACTAATTGTAATGTTAATAAAAAGAAAAGCCCTGTAAATTTGTAATGTGTGATTTTTTTTAATATCGTATGTCCATATACAGGACTTCCCTGTATAAATGTTACTTGTAAACTAAAATGAGTCTGTCAGAAACAAACAAACATAAATGCTAGTCTTCTTTGACATTGACTTTTGGTTTACCATTTGATGCAGATCTAATTTGGATAAAGGAGATTAATGGCACAGCAGTACAGTGTATACACAAAAGATGGTGCAGTTTCAAAAGTTAATAAGACATTTATTTCTCAACTTACACGGGCACAACATACACTGTCAGATGCGGCAACTGTCCAAGTTTCTCACGCGTTAATTAGAAACCTTCAATGTATGTACCCTGGGTCAAACGACGTACATCCACACGGTAATCAGTCTCATCCCAGGCCCAGTGTAGCATGTCCGCTGTAATGGTCTGCAGTGCATGCGTTATCTGATCACGAAATTCATGGATGGATGTGGGCAATGGTGGTACATAAATGCTGTCTTTTACGAACCCCCAAAGAAAGAAATAGCACGGTGTAAGAACTGGCGAACGGGGTGGCCGAGGGAGAAGGTTATCTCCATTTGCAGCAGAGTTTGATTACCGTGTGCATGTATCGCTTGTGATCCAGTGTGCACACATTGGAGGTTTATAATTAACGCAAGAGAAACTTGGACAGTTGCCACCACTGACGGTGTACGTTTTGACTGTGTAAGTTGAGAAATAAATTTATTAACTTTTGAAACCACACCATTCTTTTGTGTATACCCTGTATATGGGGCTTTTGTACTGTTATGCTGGGTTGTAAAATATCTTGCTTATTATTGACCAAGAGATTAAATAATGGTTCTTTGTGACATTTTGGAACTGAGTTGTGATATCCTAACCTGAATGTAATGTGGTACAAGACCCTAAATACTGCTGTATTGAGAAGTATAATTTTGTTTGGTGTTCTGTATTTTAAGGCACTAATATGTTGATTCTGTAGGGACCTGTTTCTGTGTTTTAAAAGTAAGCTGTAAGGATAACATGCTTCCAAAAGAAGGGGATTAAGAACGTCCCCTTTTATGAATGTGGTGATTATGTATTGTTAGTAATTTTAATTGTGTGTTCATACAGGTTTTAGAGACCAATTGATATAGCAGGATTACAATTCTGCAGACCCATGTCTTTTTTCCAGAAGCCAGTGATTTGAGTCCTCCCTTTTTAGACATACTCAGTTTTCATTGTAATTGTGTAAAGAAAAAGGGAATGTTAAGATGACATTTATGCTGTAAATACTTAGACTAGCTTTTTGTCATAATTGTTAGTAAAACAAAAGTACTGATCGTTTCTCATATTGTCTCCATCTTCATTTTAGCCAGAAAAAAAATTACACTGCTGAATGTTTTTGTTTATGTAAATCATCATGTTATTATAATTGTTGTGATGCACTGGAAAGACAGAATGGACAAAATAACATGACACCGCAGTACAAATAAAACTTTCTATGGTGCTTTTTCTTCATTTCAAGCATTAAGAGTGGAAAAACAAAGCAAATTATTTGAAGTGTCTGTATTCTTTATTTCTCTTTTCATGTCCACATATATTTGTACTGAATGTATACGTAGCATTCACGTTTATAGAGTTTATAAAAGCTTTCTTTTTGGTTAGCATCACATGACAGTTCTTTCTGAAGCATCATCAGTTGTTGATCACCCTTTCCGAACTTGGAGCATTTTAACTGCTTTTTGTTCTCAGTGGCTGATACCAGCAGTGTTGGAAGCCATACACATCTTTGGCTCTGCCCCCCCCCCCTTCTATTCCCTGATCATTTCAAGGCTGCTATCACTGCCAGTGTTGGTGACAACTTCATTTTCACTAGAGCCTGAGCCACTTGTGCACACTTCTATATCACCATCTCCTTTCTGTCCTTGTTCTCCCTCATCACCATCAGTTACTTGGGGGGATGATGATAACTGCCATGCAGGAATGGAAGGAGGAACCAGTGGATTGCTGGTAGCAGCAGCTGGAAACTGATGCCTGGAATGAAAAAGAAAAGTTGAGCCATTGTCATGTATTGGAGTTACAGTTCTTTTCAACTGATTTAATTGGTACTTATTTCACCAGTATTCAACTGTTAATATATGGTTTCTCTTATACTTCAAGATCACTAAGTTATCAATTTAATACAGCATTTTCCCATTTACAGTGAGATTTCATTTAACACTACTGGATGCTTTCCTTCAATTATGTTATTTCTTTATGTCCTGCTTACTCTACTATTTACCCGCATTTAATTATATAAAACTTAATTGAAAAATGACCTATAACAAACCATTCCACTGAACATTATGGCTGAATGGATAGTACTTCTGCATCATATTTGGGAGGTTCCAGGTTCAAATCTGTTAGAAGACCAGCTGTTGTGAGGTCTTTCATAGTCTTCCTCAGTCCCTCAAGGCAGATACTGGGATAGCACCTCAAATTAGGCTAAGACCACATCCTTTCCAATCTCCTATCATTTGACAGTACATAGTCTGAACTACTCACAATGGCATTAAATAAACTGTAAACAAACAATTAAAATCAACCCTTCCTTACATGGTTAGAGCAGTATGATCTAAAGATAAGGGGTTTCTGAATTAAAACAGATGACACAATGACTGAATTTGTTGACATGTGGGACAATAATTATATATTAAGTCTGGCAAAGTAATCAAACTGATTTCTTTGATAGGTGACAGCACAAGCAAGGTGGAACAAATGATTGTAAGAGTTACAGGTGCTGTGTAATAATATAATTTGCCTTCAGTATCTTTTGAAATAGCTTTAATTTTATTGATGTCATCTTTGATTTCTTTGTAATGAAATGAGAACAGTGAATCAGTATCGTTACTTTTAATCAGATTTTTGGAAAATGTCATGGACAGTTACAAAGTTGAAGTAGATAAAATAATGTGAAGAGCATAGGTTTATGTGTGGATTGAAGAATGAGATGCAGTTGAACATTCAGAAATTACATGGACCATTCATTTTCATTTCTGAACACGAAATCTGCTTTCAGACTGGAAAAAGTACCTATATCAGAACTGAAGTTCAAAATTATGTTTATGTGCTTTTTTTTTTTTTAGGGCCAAAGGGACAACCTCCTGAATGTATTACTCCAGACAAATACACAACTGATGAAAATACCTCGATGTTTTGGAAAACTTACACTAGCCCAGTTAATGAATAAACCTGAACCTTTGGCCAAACAAATATTGTATTATAACAGTGACAAGCTCATTCCATAATGCAGTTTTTGGTCAAGAGCCATATTCCAGTGTTGGAATATCCAACAGTTACGATATCTTGTCCCATGCATATTAATTTTTCAAAACTTAAGACTTAAGAGGACCTTATTTTGGATCTACTCAAGAAAGCCTGTCAACACTTACCTCACCCATCCACACCTGATAAGGTAATAAATACTAACCTGCTGAGTAGAAGTCCTTTGACTGTTGCTATTTCTGCTTTCAACTCCTGGATTTGTTTGGAAGCGGAACTGCTCTGTTCGGGCTGTTGCTGCTGTTGGTCACTAATTCTCTCCAGATCTGTATGAACCTTTCTTATTCCTTCATTCAGTTCTGATATTAAATCTTCAATAGTCTTCTGTTTCTCTTTTATCCCAAATAAGAATGGTTCTACAAATTTCTGAAAGTATATATATTGACGCTGATCAGTTGTAGCCCTTATTTTTATGGATGATTATAAATGACAGTGAACTTTATTTACAAATTGATTCTCAGTAATTTTAAATTGAAAGTCTGATATTTTGATATTACTGGAACTTTATCGTGATCTACAACACTGTATTCATTGTTTGGGACGTGCAATACCGTCTTTATGTGGAAATTTCTGGATTCTGGCAGGGCCAAGGAGTCTGGAGTTCTGACATTAAGCAGAGCAGTCATTAATTTTGCTCAGGTACAGGAAACCAGACATGCTACAAAAGTCAGTGAAAAAGCCATGTCAAGACTTGTTATAATTGCCTGTGAATGAGGACCATTCAAGGGCCATTATGACTGAGTTGCCTCGTTCAAACTTCCCTTCAGGAGATGGGATCGCACATATATGTTTGTAGCGTGGAGAATTAGAATTTTTTTGAATTCCCAGCATGGGATGTGCAAGCCATTTTCATGCAGCTAGTCTTTCACCATATTCTGAAGTGTACGGACGTAATCCTTGCACACTCCGAGACCTAATTAGCAGATCAATAAATAAATTGTAATTGTAAGCATTAATGTACAATAAATTAAACAGTGTGGTTTGGAGAACAATAAGTGAATCAACATCAAGCTGGATCAACTCCCAGAATACTGCTTAATTCGGCGTCGCTATCCCGAGCCTCCTGGTAACTGACCCAGCTAGTTTCCCGTACCTACACCAACTTATCTTAGTTCGTTCTGTGAGGACAACTTACAGTGGCCATCACACTCTCCTAAGGTAGAAACTGGTGTAGCAGGGATAGCACAATTCCGACTGTGCTGACATTATAAATGCTGGTTGGAAAAGAGCGGTGTTAATATATTGTTGCGTATTTGCTCTATGCAGGAACTGTTGAGCAACAGAGGCCTTGGGACACATGCACAACAGGAGAGTTGGAGATTGTATCGCAGCACTGCTAGGCGACAACTCTATGAACGCTTGGATAGTGCAACAGGAAGTAGGGGTCACGTGAACTGCATTTCTGTGAGCAACGTCACAAAGAGTTGCTGGCCAACATGAAAGCCTGGCAAGAAGAGATGGACGCCGGTCACAAAGAGACAATGGCCTGCCGAGAAATGACGGAGGCACATCTGGAAGAGAAGAAACTGACCTCAGTGGAAACGAAACCTGAGGCGGTACAACAAGAAGAGGTCCCCGTAGAAGACGTCACAGTGATGGTGGAACTGAAGAAGAGGCATAGGGACCGAAATCTGGCTGTGGGATGCCGCCAGAAACCGAAGCATACAAGGGAAAAGTGAAAAGTGTGGATCCCAGACGAGATTGGCCGTCGCCCGCAGAGAGACGAGCAGCAGTGCGAAAGTGACACGGCGCAAAGGAATCGTCAGAAGAAACTGGTTCAGGGGCAGAGAGAGAAACCCTGAGAGGACAGACATTTGAAAGGAGAAGTCAACCGAAACTGGAATGCAGCAAGGGCATAAGGAGCCGAGATGTAGAAGAGCTGCTACATCCGAGGCTAAGGTGAAAAACTGCAGACAGTATCCACAACAGAAAAAAAAAAATCTAACAAGACATATAGGAAGATGACTGGACTGGAGATCGCGAAGCGAATAGCCGGAATAGATTGTGGACTGGACCTTGTGGAGGGGTTTACCCCCTCCAAAACGGAAAAAGAGACTGCAAGCAGAGGAGGAACCGATAATGTAGAAAGACCAGCCTCTCCGGCATGAATGGAGAATGAATGATGACAAAAACATCGAGTGACTGGTAGTACAACTGGACCGGCTTGCGACCTACCATGGAGTTGCTCAGGACAAGCACCTTGTAGCAGGGGACAGATGCGGTAGAATGAACACCACAAGAGACACGCGAAGAAAAGGAACGAGGATGCAGCGTTTGGCTATTCGGGATGAACAGCCTTATGGGGGGCACGCGGTAGCGTAGTTCGTTGAGGCACTATGCTACAAGAGGGAAGGTTGCAGATTGAACTCCCTATGAGGTCATTTACTTTTTTTTTTTAAAGTGACCTAATCCTTCTAGCCGCAACTATGGCCCTGGGGTCGACTCAGCCTCTGACAGAAATGAGTACCAGGAATATTCTTGGAGGGGTAAAGAGCAGCTGGCACATAAGGCTGACAACCTTGCCGTCATCTATGAGCCGACTGTCTAGAAAATGTGGGAACCTCAACATCTCACAACCATATGGGCCTCCACGGCCTGTTACAGGGATACCTTTACTTTATAGCCTTAAGGAGGGAGCAATTTGGCGTATTTGCTCTATGCATGAACTGTTGAGTCACAAACGCCTGGGGGCACGCGCACAATGGGAGAGTTTCAGATTGTATTGGCACATTGCTAGGCAACAACTCTGTGAACGCTTGGATAGCGTAACAGGAAGTAGGGGTCATGTGAACTCTGCGTTTCCGCGAGCAACATCACATATCCCCACTCATCCCATCACTATGCAACGTTCGGTAAACACCCCACACCGCTAGGCTGTGATGTCACGCAACAGTGGAGTCTGTGCAGTGACCATTGCTAGGCAATTGGTCTGTAAACACATCAAACAATATAGGCTGTTTTCTGTGTGGTCAGCGAGAGGCCTATGATGTAAGGGGGTTCAATCCATGTCTGTCTTTTGTATTTACTACTGGTCCTTGTCAGCGCAGTCTTTCTCGGGTCCGAGTCCCTTGAGACAAAAGTCGGACCCGTCCTCTCGTCAGAGAGAGCCCCATAAAAATAAGATCATAACTGTCAAACAACCTTCTGAGGTTGAAAGTGCTATTGCAAAATTGAAACAGTATAAATCGCCAGGTAGTGATCAAATTCCAGCAGAACTTATTCAAGCAGGAGGCGAAATATTATGTTCTAAGATCCACAATCTAATTACTTCTATTTGGCATAAGGAAAAATTGCCTGATCAGTGGAAGGAGTCTATTATTGTACCAGTTCACAAGGGTGGTAAAACTGACTGTAGTAATTATCAGGGGATATCACTGCTATCAACTTCATATAAAATTTTGTTCAATATTCTTTCAAGGTTAAGTCCATATATAGATGAAATTATTGGGGATCATCAGTGTGGGTTTCGACGTAACAGGTCAACTACAGATCAGATCTTTTGCATTCATCAGATATTGGAGAAAAAATGGGAGTACGATGAGACATTACGTCAGCTATTCATAGACTACAAAAAAGCCTATGATTCAGTTAGGAGGGAAGTATTGTACAATATTCTAATAGACTTTGGGATACCCATGAAACTAGTTAGGTTGATTAAAATGTGTTTAAACGAAACGTATAGTAGAGTCCGTGTAGGTAAAATTTTGATAAATCTCCTATCTAGAATGGTCTAAAACAAGGAGATGCTTTATCGCCACTCCTTTACGACATTGCTTTAGAATATGCAATTGCGAAGGTCCAGGGAAATTAAACGAGACACACCAGCTGTTGGTCTACACTGATGATGTTAATCTACTGGGTGATAATGTAGATACCATAAAGAAAAAACACACAAACTTTAACTGATGCAAGTAAAGAGGTTGATCTAGAAGTAAATACAGAGAAAACCAAATATATGTTGCTGTCTCGTCACCAAAATGCAGGGCAAAATCATGACATAAAGATAGGAAGCAGATGTTTTGAAAATGTGGCACAGTTCAGATAGGTGGGAACAATGATAGCAGATTGAAACCTGATTCAGGAGGAAATTAAGAGGCAACTGAACTCGGGGAATGCTTGCTACCATTCAGTCCAGAACCTTTTGTCTTCTCGTCTGTTGTCCAAAAACATTAAAATTAGAATATACAAAACTATAATTTTGCCTGTGGTTCTGTATGGGTGTGAAACTTGGTCTCCACCATTAAGGGAGGAACATAGACTGAGAGTATTTGGACTGCAGAGGGATGAAGTGACAGGAGGCTGGAGAAAACTGCATAATGAGGAGCTTCATAACTTGTACTCTTCTCCAAGTACGAGTATAATTAGAATGATCAAGTGAAGGAGGATGAGGTGTGCAGGTCATGTATATAGTATATTGGTGGGAAAGCCAGAAGGAAAGAGACCACAGGGAAGACCAAGTTGTAGGTGGGTGGACAATATTAGAATGGATCTTAGAGAGATAGGATGGGCTGTACCTTATATAACAGATACAATCCATATGTTATGCCTCCTATGACTGCAATTGTATTTACAACATCTCGAAACCGGGACCAATGAGATGGAGGTGGCAACATGTAAGATGGAGGTGCCACTGGTGCAGCTGTATGTTGAAGCACTGTCTGTAACTGCTGAAAGCAGAGAATATTACACCTACAGTTACCAGTTCGTTTGCAGAGTGAACTTTTTTTTAAAATTACTGTTAATATTTACAAAACAAACTCATATTATGACTATGAAGAAAGGTACCTAGAACAGAGAAATGATGACTGTTCTAAAATACCACTAATTTATTGAGCATTTTTGTCACCACAGTGCTGCCATTCATTTCCATTAGTTTCACAGAACATGTCTTGGATTTCTGCACTTTATTAATTTACAACTCTCAAACCTTTATGAGGTATAAATAAGAATGCTTACTCCATTATGGCTTGGGCTTCCAATGGCACCTGCACGTTCACAAGCAATATGCACTTCTTCATCTGTGAGACCCTTTCTTTTCAAAAATGCCTGCTGACTTGCCAGGGAACTTTTTTGGACATTTGGATTTTGCAGAAACTTGATAGCTGTTCCTATCTGAAATTAATTCAATTTCTGTTACACAGTGGAAATTACTCTGCCCTGTCTACAATCAGACTGCGCCACACATGTTCTTGCTAGTTTTCCAGATTATGGAAATGTATACTTAAAACTCACCCCGAAGTATAAAAATTTTTAGAATGCAAAACAATATAATTAGAATTATGTTGGGATGCAGAAGGAGGGATTCATGCAGGAACTTATTTAGAGAATTCTAAATCTTACTTCTGGCATCTCAGTACATACTATCTCTTATACTCTTTGTGATAAAAAACAAAAACAAATTCAGAGATTCATAGAATAAATACCAGACAGCAAAATAATCTCCATTAGCCTCTTGTAAATTTGAGTAAATACCAAAAGGGAGTTTACTGTTTAGGAACAAAGGTCTATAATAATCTACCACAATATATTATGGAGTGACACTAAAAGTTTTGAGGTACAATTAAAACAATTTTTATATTTACATTCCTTTTATTCTTTACAAGAATATTTTGGTTATAAATCTTTTTAAGATGCAAGTAGTTGTCTTGCTTTACAATTAAAAGAAGGCAAGATTGTCAGGCTGTGTTCTGATTTTTAGATGCTTATTTTAGATATACACAATGTGTATATTACTGCATACTAGTGTTTATTTCAGTTTATTATATAATTAATGTATGTTATACAAAACTCATTAATGATGATACATGATACAAACTCTGTCTTCAGTGCAAACTATATATTATAGGTCTCTCGTTTTGCTCTCCTTTACACACTACATGTTTCGGCCACAAACGGCCATCATCAGGTGTATTACTCACGTATCTGTCACACTGCACTTAGTTTAACATTTAAAATTTAAAAACACAGGTCTTTCTGATTGTTCCTTTCGTCACTATTACCAAAATCTACTTCGTTGATATCTTTGTTATTTACACACGTCAATGTTGATTTCTCTGAATTAGCACTTATAAAATCTTCAGTTCTAATTTTAAAATCTTTTTAATTTTCCTCTAAATTTTAAATTTAAAAGTGTCAGGGTTACTCGCCCTATGTCTATAGTGCTGCAGCGGCTACTTCTTGTTTCTAGTACTGTACCGGTGTTATCTGTAATATACAAATATTCGTATTAGTATCTTATGTACTTAATGTTTTCTTATGTGTTTATACTGTTATTTGTACTTACTCTTGTCTTTACTTGCTTGTCTTTACTACGTGTGCTGTGTTTTATGTTGGTGAGTGTAGGAGGGGAATGGGTATTGGGGAGAGGGAGGTACCGTTAGTCTGTATAGATTTCGTGTATCATTTGAAATATGGGATTGTGTGTTTCTATGTGTGTGTCATTCATGTGTAGGCCTTTCTTACTTATCTTATATATATGGTATTTCTCTAATGTATTCAAATGTCTGCCCTTCTTTCCTGTTGTTACAACTTCCATTACCTCTGTTATTGTTCCATATGCATGTCCTGTATTTAGTATGTGATTTGAGTACCCGGAATTGCTATTATTATTTCTAATATCATGTATATGTTCTTTGTATCTGGTGTTAAACACATAAGAAAACATTAAGTACATAAGATAGTAATACGAATATTTGTATATTACAGATAACACCGGTACAGTACTAGAAACAAGAAGTAGCCGCTGCAGCACTATAGACATAGGGCGAGTAACCCTGACACTTTTAAATTTAAAATTTAGATGAAAATTGAAAAGATTTTAAAATTAGAACTGAAGATTTTAAAAGTGCTAATTCAGAGAAATCAAAATTGACGTGTGTAAATAGCAAAGACATCAACGAAGTAGATTTTGGTAATAACGACGAAAGGAACAATCAGAAAGACCTGTGTTTTTAAATTTTAAATGCTGATGATGGCCGTTTGTGGCCGAAACATGTAGTGTGTAAAGGAGAGCAAAACGAAAGACCTATAATATATGGTTTGCACTGAAGACAGAGTTTGTATCATGTATCGTATGGAGTGCAACAGGATGCTTAAATATCTTATCATTAATGACATTGTGTTTTAACTATTGAATTTTTAATTAACAGACTTGTATAAAACTGTACAAATTGTATAAGGTTTGCCATTACTTTTACTACTACAATTAACTTATTTATTATATTGTATATGTTTATCAGTATTTTATACAAATGTGTATGCTATTGGATGACAACTGTAATCCTTAGTTGTGACTGTAACTAGAACGATCTCCATATCTGCATGAAAATGTACTCTCGACAGGATTTATGGAAGGTGAATAAATGAAATGAAAGAACATATTTTAAATTCTTAATGTGGGATATTTTAATTTAGACACATTACTTGTATTTTACGTTCTACTTTATATGCAAACATGCTTGTCCAGAGCAAGGGGGGCGGGGTTGAATTCACGAAAAGGCCCAAAATCTCCATATACATGATGAAGTAAAGGTATAATTTTGTCTGTGCACAGCCAACGCGTATAGGGCCATGAAAGTTAAACCTCCCACGAATTAATCTCAACTTCGAACGGAGGTCAACAGATCTGCGCTCTGACCACTTTATACCCGAGGTACATGTCTCCCTCTGCTACATACATTATGTTGGCTGGACAGCAGCACACTTCTGGCCCTCTGCGAGAAAAGATTCTAATATCCGTGTCGGAAGTGAATCTAACATTTCGTTGTCAACGTTTTACAAGTGTATCACGGGGATAATGCACCACCTTCACGTTTATGAAACTTCATGAAATAACCAAGTAACAATAAAAGTAACAAGTAACAACAAGTTACAACAAGTAACTAACAACTACATAATTGCTAAAGGATACAAGATATTGTAAAGTAAACATTATAGCCTACAAGATCTTCTCTTGGCTTAGGTGACTGTTTTTCTATAATTCCAGAAGTGTAATTATTATCAGCCATGATTAATCCTTAAGTGAAAGAATCACAATTTCATATTAGTACTATAACCAAATAAATAAGTCTAGAACACCCTCCACTCATTCCGATTCAACTGTCCGCAGCCTTCCACAATTATGCTTAGCCACGGTTTATTAGGCCGTGTCCCCGTGTGCTGAGCTCGACGTTTAAAACACTAATCTAGTCATTTGACCGCAATTCAAATTGACTACTTGTGATATTGATAGATAATAAAATAAAGCTAACTATACTGTAATTTTCTTTAAATTGAATTGTAAATTAATGCGTTTTGATTTGACTGCTGCCGGAAACGAAAGCGGCCATTTTTGTGGGCGGAGATCAATATGGTGATGGTGATGGTGAGGTAAGACGTTTGGTTTCATGGTTGAAGTTTCGGCGGTTTCGGCTGTGCAGAAGCTGGTATGGTGTTTTTCGGTTCAGTCGGTGGTTAGCAGAAAATATTTGTTTAAACTTTCTTCTTGATTTTTTCGCAAATAAGTATCCTTTAGAAGAAAGAGGTTACGGTATGCCCAGATTTTGGTATTAAAATGCTCGTAAAAAATCTGTAAAGTGGAGGACGAAAATTCAGTTGTAGAGGTTTCTACAACTTCGCTTTCGTAAAATTAATGCTCGTACTGGAAATATGTGTATATTTTGCATTTAAAATGGTTGTGTTGTTTAGATATTAAGGCTTTGAAATCAAGAAGAGTGAGATGGATGAGGCATGTAGCATGCGTGATGAAAAATTTCAAATAGATACAGAAGTGTAGCTCGAAACTCCGAATATTAATGTGGATAACGTAGGTTCTTTTTTTTTAAGAGTGTGGAGTGGATTCTAATATTCATGTGTTTTAAGACTGTGGAATGGATTCTTCTGATTCGGGATAGGCTTCAGAGGTATTATCCTGTAAACATGGTAATGAGATTTGACTTTCCATAAAACACAGGGAGTTTCTTAAATGGCTCGATGAAACTAGTTTCCGAAGAGCAGTTGTCTGTGGAGTTACACATCTTTTCGTACAATTTTTTTTTTTTCAGGTATTGACAGTAGTAGCGCTACAAGCAACCCACTACCATGATTGGAGGTTTGTTTGTATATAATCATAAAGGAGAAGTGTTGATATCAAGGGTATATCGAGATGACATTGGGCGAAATGCTGTGGACGCATTTCGAGTTAATGTTATTCACGCCCGTCAACAAGTTCGTTCTCCAGTTACAAACATTGCTAGAACTTCATTTTTCCATATCAAGGTATGCCATTTGTTCAAGCCCAATGAGGGTTAATTCCTTAGTTCTTTAATGAGGTTATGAGTCGTGTATTCTGCACTTCATTTCAATATCAGTTTGTAGTTAATTTATCGAGTCACTTGATGGATTTGATTGAAATTTGATGTGAGAAAACTGCGCTATTAGTTTAAAGCATGTATTTGTTCAAATTAATCCAGTTGCACTATATGAGCACAACATGTTTTGTGATGGAAGGTGAAGTCATAATTTATGATGCGTGCTGAAGAGTCTTAGACACATGGTCGGTAATCACAGATTAGTTGTTCTTTTGGATCTAGAAGAGCTTTTGATTCATTTGAGAATAAAATACTTCTTGAAAGTTTTTTTGTCGCTATGGGATTTATGGTTAAGGGAGGAACATAGACTGAGGGTGTTCAAAAACAGGGTGTTGAGGAGGATATTTGGACCAAAGAGAGATGAAGTGACAGGAGGTTGGAGAAAACTGCATAATGAGGAGCTTCATAACTTGTACTCTTCTCCAAGTATAATTAGAATGATCAAGTCAAGGAGGATGAGGTGGGCAGGTCATGTAGCATGAATGGGGGAGACAAGGAATGCATATAGGATATTGGTGGGAAAGCCAGAAGGAAAGAGACCACTGGGAAGACCAAGGCATAGGTGGGTGGACAATATTAAAATGAATCTTAGAGGGATAGGGTGGGATGGTATTGATTGGATTGATCTGGCTCAGGATATGGACCATTGGAGGGCTTTTGTGAACACAGTAATGAACCTTCGGGTTCCATAAAATGCTAGGAAATTCTTGAGTAGCTGCAGAATTGACAGCTCCTCCAGAAGGGCTCAGCTCCATAAGTAAGTAAGTAAGTATGGGATTTATGGTGCCATAGAGAATGTTATTATATTTTACTGCACAAATAGGACACAGGAAGAATAGTTAACCCATTACTAATGTGTAATTAATGTATGTGTATGTGTGTAAGGGGCGGACCATAAAATCCGGCCATCACACTGCGACCTTCAATGATCTATTGTGCTTGCCCTTTCATTATTAATGTAAGTAATATAATGATTAACTCTGTAAAAGCCTTCCTTTCAAACACAGAGTCTTCTATGACTCTGTGCTTTGTCCTCTATATAGAGATGATTGAAAGAACTCCCATAAATGAAGGTGACGATGGCATTGCAAGTTACCCCCTTTCTGCTTACTGTTGTATTCCTCCCAAGCTCTCTCTGCCATGTGTCAACCAGTCCAAAGCATTTGTCACCAGCAAGGGTTATCTCATGGTTATCACTATCAGCATTCTATGAATGGAAGGGCTAGATGACTGGAGGAGAATGCTATATGAGCTAGTATGCTGGAGGGGGTAATATTAGTTGGACGGAGATGTGGAGGATGGAGTATAACATCATACGGGAGATTGGAGGGGATCAGTTCATGGAATTTCTTTCAGTAATCTGAAGATAATTTTTGTCATATACATATATGATTTTCCACAATTGAAGATCAATGGAGTAGCTGTGTATGAGAATGAATCTTAAAGTCTTAAATATGTGGATAAATCCAGAGGAGATAGAAGTAACCACATCGACCAACAGAAAACAAGAACTGCAGCATGTTGAATTAAACAGTGTATATGCAGACAAATAAAATGAATTATTAAATGTTCTATTCCAAACAAAGTGAAGGATAGTTACTATCCTATCTGACGATGGTGTATAACACACTGATATATTGGGTTTTTGGACTTTATCCATCATCGTGGTTGTTAAGATAACTAATAAAAACACGACGTTTCGGAAACTGGATCTGTTTCCGTCCTCATGTGAAGGAAAACACCTATTCTGTTGGGTCCGTTAGAAAGAGCTAGACTCAATCACTGGACCAAGTGATTCAGCTGACTGAATAGGATAGGTTGCAACTGATGCAGTCATTATACATACCAGAAAGGATATATCCTAATACATCCCTATAGACTGATAAATTATGAAATACAAATACAGTGATACAGCTTGAAGTGATAAAAAATACAGAGGTTTATGAAATTTGGCATAGACTGGTGTTTGAATGCTTTGTGTCTCTGTTTTCAGCGAGCAAACATCTGGCTGGCTGCTGTGACCAAACAAAATGTGAATGCTGCAATGGTGTTTGAATTTCTTCTGAAAATCATTGATGTTATGCAGTCATATTTTGGAAAGATTTCTGAGGAGAATATTAAGAATAATTTTGTTCTTATATATGAACTTCTGGATGGTAAGCTGTGATTTTGGAAATTCTATAAAGTATACATGCTTTTGGTGTCACTTTTTATGCAAAGGAACAGCTCCCTAAAATCCATCAGAAAGTTATACATGTAAAAGTGACAACCTCTGTTTTTCATACAAAACAAAGTACTGTAACTAAGATTATGGTCTTCTGGGTTGTAACTCTGCGTAGTTTTATGGGCAGATAATGAAGTTCTAGTGGAACATGCTGTATCAGTAACTGCTGGAAACACATGGTTTAATGTTTCAGTGCTGCCTGCATGCCCATTGGCTCCATAAACTTCATTGTTTATTGACTCTCAGAAAATTAAATCTAGGAACCTAGGAACTTGGCTACCTCTCCGTGCCCACAGCCTTTGAAACTTTTCATTTAGAGTAATGTGTGTCAAGTTGCTAAAGGGGGACAGAGCTGAAAAACTTCAACATTCACTTCTTCCATAATTCATAATTTATTTACATCCATAAACTGTTACACAAGTACAATTGGACAAGTCAGTTTAAGCTGTCTAAAACACTACAAGTCAACAACTCTTAAAAAGTTACAACATTATACACAAAGACTACGAACAATACAGTAATCTTAGGATCAATGTCCCCCAGCTGAAACTAGCAGCCAAGGATGACATCTCCCAACAATCCAATATAAAACAATGCATACACTTATAGCATCTATATACATCCACACCACATCAGAACCAACCAGAGCCAGCAATCTACTGTCCATCATTGTTATTAAAAAACTCCTGCAGAGAATAAAAACAGTTTTGTACTAAACAACTTTTGTATTTATTTTTAAAAACTCCAGAACTTCTATTCTTTTTAATTCAGGGGGCAAGCTGTTACGTATTTTAATTCCCATGTTAATTGCACTTATTTTGCAACGAAAAGTTTTTTTTTGCGTTATGAAGCAAACGGCTTTATATGTGTGGTCTTTTGATCTAAATGCTTTACGTCTACAAATTGTGTTCTACCAGTAAGATGTGAATTCATCCATGAGTGTATTTTCCCTCTAAGTTCATACACCTCCAATTTGGCAAGCAGTAATTCATGATTTATTACATCAATGGCCTTAGTTAAATCTAAAAATATGCCCATAACTAACAGCTTATTATCTAATGCTTTCTTGATACAGTTTCTTTATTAAAACTATCACAATAAAACTATATTAAGGTCGTTAGTCATTGTTTACATTCCCTACAGAACAGACAATACTTTGTACTTTAACTAAATAATTAACATTACTATTACTACATCTACATCACTAGCCTCCAAAGCAGTTTATTATATATACACAAAATATAGAATACTCTAATTTGTCCGTGGGAACACATCAAAATCACAAAAACCAACAACTGACTCGATGATGTAAAGCATCACTCGAAGAATTTTTTTCTTGTTTTATACTATAACTTTTGTTTTATATTGTATATTTATTGTATTTTTATGCCAAGTATTTTAATATAATTAATATTATTGTATCCAATTGTAATAGTATTGCAGTTCAGTGGTATATATATATGTTAGCCATGTACTTGCCTGTTGTGACAGTTTTAATAAGGAAATTGTATATTATAACAACAGGATGCATGAAATGAAAATTATAAATGCTTTCTGGATATCCTCTATGAATTGTGTTGCTGTATTGTTAGATTTCTTCTCTCCGAAGCCATTTGAGCCTCAGATATCATGTTGTGTTTGTTTAAGGAGGTCAGTACTCTTTTATGTATTAATATTTCACGAATTTTGGAAAAAAGTGGCAAAATTGAAATTGGTCTATATTTGGAGATTTCCTGTTTCCCACCATTTTTTGTGAATGGGCTGAACTTTTCCAATGATGCAGTCCATGCAGAGGCTGTATAAGGAAAGCCAGTTGGAACTTCCAGTCAGTTGAGATGTAAGGCAGTCACCAGCCAGCGAGGATGAAAGATGCTGAACACTGGAGCTGATAAATCTATGCTGTTGGGACCCATTACTAAATGATGACTAGTGAAATAAACAGATGGTTTAGCATGTGCTGTAGTGATTTGTGAAGTCTGTGAATTAGCAAGAGTGCTATAGTTCAGTAAATCCAATTACCAGTCCAAACCCTGTGTCTAGTCACTTAACATATGACGGTATGTATCCTTAGAAAATGGAAAGATGTCACTACTGAGACAGAATGTTTTGAAATCCGTATTATGAGAGAATCACAAGACCTTAATTGACCCAGATCGTAAGTATGTATCACCATGTTAATTTCTGTCCCATACAGATTTTTACGTGGTATAGCTACTAAAATGTGGCATTCTGATACATCACATTTATTTTTGTGGACATTCTGTATTACGTGGTGTGAATGACCGTATTAAGTGGATCTCTTCTCATTGTGGTTTGGTGATGGCTCTGGATGGAGGAGGCAGGCACTACATATGGAAGGGAGCAGTAAATATACTGAATAAACTGTTGTGGATAGAATACAGGAGGTGGTCCTCTGGTTTGGTTGTCTGGTGGAGGTTGACAACTTCTAACTATAAGAAATGGACATGCTATGAAGTGTTACATAGGGCCATAGACTTGGATAAATTCTTTGTAATGATATAAGCACAGAAAATTGACAGGAGATTGGAATTTGAAATGTTAGAAGTCTGTATTTATAGGTTTGGTTCAGTGAAGTTAATAAGAAGAGATGCTTTGAAGCATAAGTTAGGTTAACTGGAAATGCATGGGACCAGATTGGACAAGTTTTGTGATAATTCAGGAGACATTTGTCTATAGAGAATCATGACAGTTAAGAGATTAGAGTTTGTTAAGTGATAAGATGTCATATATCAGGGCTGGCACAAAACCTTGTAATTTCTTATAGTAGAAATAATTCTCAAGTACTGATCTATACATCCACTCCCCCATATGCCTTCAAGGCTTAGTGCTTAATTAGTCAAGCACAGGGACAACTTTACCTTACCTTTTACTAGAATACTGATCCACATATAAAATTAAATTAAATTCAATATGGTTTATGGATACTTAAATGCATTTTGGTTCATTCATTTTTGTGTTATGGTATCACTACATTATACATATGTTTAAATTTGTTTGGAAACAGAAATCTTGGACTTTGGATATCCTCAGAATTCTGACACTGGAGTTTTGAAGACGTTCATTACACAACAGGGTATTAAATCACAGACAAAAGAGGAACAGGCACAAATCACATCTCAGGTTACTGGACAGATTGGCTGGCGACGGGAAGGAATTAAATACAGACGCAATGAACTTTTTCTTGATGTTTTGGAGTATGTCAATCTTCTTATGTCTCCCCAAGGTAAGATGCTGCAAAGAGCATTTGGTAACATATTTCGTTTATAATAACTTTTAGGAATTTGTCGGTTCAAACTTTCCTTCAAATGTTCAAAGTGACACAAAAAGATTCTTAACCTAACTTCCGTGTTTGGTAAGGAAAGGCAGGCTTACTTTATTACTCCATCCTTGCTGTGTGTTTGCCCGTGTAATAACTTTTGAATCAACAGATAGATTATGATACTTGGTGTGAACATCATATCATTAGGGGCCTACTCACATTTGTATTTTCTAATTTCCTAACATAAGTAGTATGATCACTGGCCACATGTGTTTTTTTTTTTTTGTGGTAGACTCATTATGGCCGCGAAAGTTATGGTCCTGAAATTTTGTATGGCTTTAAGTCTTTGAAATGAGCAAATATTAATAATTTTGTTGCATGCAAAATGACAACACAGCAGTAGTGCTTGCTGTATATTTGCATTGCCATAAATTAATGATTTCTTGTGTTAAAACTAAAGCCTGGCAGTGGAATAAAGTTTGAGCTTTTGGGCTAGTTTGAAATAGTACAAACTGTGCTATTTGAAATCATGCACAGGTATTTGTCATTAGGCTGTATTTATATACAGAGTCTTCCTACACAAGATTGTACTTTTGAACAATCACTTCACTTTGAGCTAGCATTGGGGACATGTTGCATGCCAGTGGAAAAGGAACCGACAAAATATCATGACGATATGGGGAATGCAGAAACCACGTGTCTGTGACACATGGATGGGTCAAGCAGGGCTCGTTATGTAGCCCTCTCAGTTGCCTGATTTGACTGGCAGGCTTCTTTGCGGGCTATGTAAATGATCAGGTACATCAGCCCCCTGTTCTGTTAACCTAGATAAAAATAACTGTGAGTGTGGATTGTTGCAGCTGTTGCTGTGAATAAGATGGGAGAGCTGGTACATTGTATTATGCAGGGACATGACAGCATTTGTGAAACAGGAATATGTATGGGGAAAAAATGTCTAATACAATGCACTTTACTTCGTATTTAGCTCTATTAATGCCTGAGCTGTGATTGTTGAAAATTGAAGTTTGGTTTAGAAAGACCCTACATTTATGACATATTTTATCCATTTTGTGCATATTTATATTTGTATCGTCAGTGACTGGTGGTCAGTTGTAGCTAACCATGACATATTTTGAATACAGGCACAGTGTTACCCTGGTAATTAATATACAGAACTGTTGACACCGTGTGAGATGATTTTTATCTGGTAGCTGTTAGGTAGCAAGGATTTATGTCAGTGGAAATTATGGATACAAATATGCAGCTAAATTATATAAATGCTAATTTATAATTCTGGCTATCCATTGTGTATAAATGAAAGCATATAGAGGAAATAAGGTGTCATAAGATTTTTCTTTATGGAACTTTGTATTAAAACAAAATATTGATTCATACTTCACTTTTAAACTGTAATGATGTGATTTATGTGATCCTTTGTGATCATGACTATTGAAGTTTAGAAACTGAAATGATACTGTGTTTGTAAGTATAAACAATTTTGTGATGGATCCTTTGACTGCCTCTGTGGTCTGGTGGTCAGAGTTCCTGACTACAAATCCAGAGGTCTGGGTTCGATTCCTGGCACTACCAAATTCTCTGAGAAGTAGTGGGTCTGGAATGGGGTCCACTCAGCCTCATGAGGATAATTGAGAAGCTATTTCAAGGAAATAGTGGCCTCGGTCTAGAAAACTGAAATTAATGGCCATCGGGATTCATTGCACTGACCACGCAACACCCTCTATCCGCTAAAGTTGACACTAACTTCTCCGACAAACGGCGGTTGCTCGGTCAGTATAGTTTCCTTGCAGACTAAAACCATGGAGTTTGTTTTTGTTTCGATGGATCCTTTGTCCATGATAAGAGTTTTTTGAATGTATAACTAGTTGTTTCAGGAAGAAGACAATAAGTTAATTTCACTTGTCTTAATCGTGTAACATGTATTTGCTAATATGCTGTTAATTTTGCACTCTGAAAATTTGAATAGTGTGTTAGCACTATTGAAATGTGCAAACAGAAGGCTCTGGTATAGCCATTTATCTTTATTAGATTATTGCTTCAGATTGTTTGACTTGAAATAGTTCAATGTATTTGAATATTTTTCTATATTATATAAATAGTGAGAACCAGGTAGAAGCCTGTTTGTTGTAGTTTTATATGCTCGTGCATATCTTCTTTCTTTAAGGAAAATTTGCTTATAATATTATTTTAGGTCAAGTTCTGTCAGCACATGTGGCTGGAAAAGTTGTCATGAAGTCGTATCTGTCGGGAATGCCAGAATGCAAATTTGGGATCAATGACAAGATTGTAATGGAAGCAAAAGGAAAGGGTCTAAGTGGTGGCACTGATGATCCAGCTCGATCTGGAAAACCAGTTGTAGTGATTGATGACTGCCAGTTCCACCAATGCGTGAAGTTGTCGAAGTTTGAGACAGAGCACTCCATTAGTTTCATTCCACCTGATGGAGAATTTGAACTGATGAGGTATGCAGTGTTCTTGTTATGCCAATCTGCAATTTCAAGCGTAGCCTGTGTGTTCATATTCTTCTGACAATACAAAATTTCATCATGTGCTTGAATCAAAATGAAGTCTTATTGCATTTACCAGGATTTTGACTCTTTTTCTCTCAGCCATGTGCACTTCTCAGATTGTGCTAATAAGCATGTAGTAGGCTTTGTGCAGCATTTATTTTGTGCCTTTTCTAGGGATGGTATTGAAGTCATATTGTTATAGCCAGGAAAAATTGCTTTATGCATTACAGGCTTTTTCTTTTTTATTTATTATCTCACTACAAGTAGCTGTTGGGAATTAAGTATAGTGACAAGCGTTTAGTTTGTTTCTACCATGTTGATTTAAGTAAACTTTATACGTATTATGTGATGTGCTCTTTCTAGGGTCAGCTGTCTGTAGGAGTGAGAAGAATTAAAAGTTAATAGAAATCTCATGCCACTGTGATTTGAAATCCTCGAAGAGTTGGGCAACATATGACTAGAAATGAGGAATTTAAGATGCAAGAAGCAAGCACATTCTTATCTTCTAAACTTTCTTATATAGAAAATATCTTCCATCACACACAAATTTGAAAACAATGTACAAAATTATAATTTGTCTCTGATGCCCTTTTTTTAAAAAGTAACGTAGGTAGTTAATCCTTTAAAATGTGGCAGCATCCAGTTATCAGAGGATGACAGTAAAAAGTAAAAATTATATTCCTGAATAGCTTTATGCCCTTTGGTTCAGAATTTTTCATCTTCCTATCGCCTATCAAAAAATTTAAAGATTAAAATACAGCCAAATTTACTCTTACCTCATGTATTGTGTCGCTATGAAACTTAGTATCACTTCTAAAGTGATGAGCATGAACTGAAGATGTTTGAGAAGAGAGCAGTGTGGGGAATATTTGGACCTAAGATGAAGTAACCTCATGGTGGAGAAAATTGCATAATGAGGAACTTAATAATTCTTACTGGCCATCTGATATTATTAGGGTGATGAAATCAAGGATCAGAACAGTGAGATGTTGCGTGCATGGAAGAAATGAGCATTACAAGTAACATTTTTATTTGTATTCTGGAAGGAATACAGTTTTGTGTGCCTGTCTCATCTCCCTTATACATGCCATCAATTTCTCCTTCCTTTGTTTACCTTAATATTAGGTGGAGATTACAAATACTGAGGGTGTTTGAGAACAGGGTGTTGAGAATATTTGGACTGAAGAGAGATGAAGTGACAGGAGGTTGGAGAAAACTGCATAATGAGGAACTTCATAACTTGTACTCTTCTCCAAGTATAATTAGAATGATCAAATCAAGGAGGATGAGGTGGGCAGGTCATGTAGCACGAATGGGGGAGACGACTGCTTATAGGATATTGGTGGGAAAGCCAGAAGAAAAGAGACCACAAGGAAGACCAAGGTGTAGGCGGGTGGGCAATATTAGAATGGATCTTAGAGAGATAGGATGGGATGGTGTGGATTGGGTAGATCTGGCTCAGGATAGGGACCAGTGGAGGGATCTTGTGAACATGGCAATGAACCTTTGGGTTGCATAAAATGGTAGGAAATTCTTGTGTAGCTGCAGAATTGGTGGCTCCTCCAGAATGGGTCAGCTCCATGAGTAAGTAAGTAAGTGAAGAGTTAGTCAGTCAGTGGAGTCTGTTGGTGAGAGGCTGAGTTAGTGATTTGGTTGGTGAGTTAGATAAGTGTTGGGGTTCAGTTGTTGTGGGCTGTTGCTGCAAGAAGCTGGTAGCCAAGACAAGGGACAGCTCAGGAATCTAGAGGAAGGGGAACGTCTGCCGTTGGATACCATTACCAGAAGACTGGCGAAGACACTGCAGGCTGAGAAGACTTAAGTGTATGCTCTAGTGTACTATAAAATATGTAAATTAGTGAAACAGTTAATAATTACTTGTAGTCAAGGATTTGTAAGAGTTCAGTAAATCCAGTTACCAATCCAAACCCCATCTGTGGTCACTCTGTCATGTGATAATATTCAAGAGAAAGAGGTTGGCTAGTTTGCTACAGAATAATACTAGAGGAGAATGTAAGTTGATCCCTAGTCCAGATGATATGATGCACAAAGTGGCAAACATCACTGGAACATGGTATGCAGTTGTTATATGTGTTGTGCATTGGTAGATGAACTTTTATAACATAACTAGAAATTAGGAGGTTAATCCTGAAGAGCACTTCAGAGACATAGATGTAGTCAGGAGGATAATCTTGAACTGGGTCTTAAAGATGTGTGGTGTGAGGGTGTGGACTGTATTGATTTGGCTCAGGATAATTTCTTGTGAACATGATATTGCATATGAGATTTATAGTCGTATAGCAGTGACTTATGAAGAGTACTACCTTTTGTGAAGTAACATCATGTAGTCTGGTAGATTCTAGGTTAACGATGAAACCAAGCAAACAGGGCTCTGCTTTTTGCTTGCTTGGCTTACTCTTTGACCCTGAATCCACCAGACTAACTCACTCCAAGGTTCTGAGCCCTTCTTAAAAAGTAGCCAGTTTTGCAGCTACTCAGGAATATCCCAGTGTTTTATGGAACCTGAAAGTTCATTAGGTAGTTCTTTGACCAACTGAGTGACTAACAGGCTTCTCAAGAAGGGCTGTGCTCCATGGATGAGGTGGCTGTGTAACTGGTAGATAGGTGCAAATAGCCTTTGCGGCTGATCTGCATGATGCCTGCTGCTACCACTAACAAATAGCAATTGTGCCTCGGTTCACTTTTCATGTAATGCCAACTTTCTTCACGTTTACTTTATCTCAGATTTGTTGGCATGCCTTTTCTATTGTGATGAGTGATGTGCAGCTGTTTTTGGTTTCTGTTACGTAGATCCAGAGAGTTGAGGCATGAAAAATAATCGTTCATGAAGAGCTTGTCTGACACTCTTCACTTTTTTATATTAAATGGAACAATGTTCCAGTTATAGGAATGATTTTTGCAGTAGCATTCACTCGTTGTTTAATAAGATAAATTGTCGTGTTTTGTGTGTACACACACACACACACACATACACATACATACACCTGTTACAAAGATTGTACATTTTTATTTGATTAATTTTTTATTTTTTGAAATGTTGTGCCAAAACCCCACTCATACCTTGAGCTTCACAATTACTTTGTCATTGGCCAAATGTTGGTATTCTGTTAGATAGTTCATTGTGGAACATATATCATTTAAAGGAGTGAAAATATTCTAGCAGAACTTTCTAACCCGTCATGATCTGGAGTCATGTGTAGAGACTGGTCATGTTTTGTGACAGACAAATAAAATAGGGTATATGTAACATGTTAGTCAACCAGCACCAACAGCAAACATAGTCAAAAGTAGTTATATGGTGGTGTCTGATGTAACAAGACTATTCAGCTACAATTGCATCCCTTTCTTTTGTTGCTTCTACCATACAGTGCTTGATATTTTGGAACGTTCCTATCACTGTGTTGCGATAAATGACTTGTATTCGGTATCGTGTTTCATCTGATATGAATTAAAGATGTTGCTATGATGTTAGCAGTGAAGCATCTAATTTTTAGATGTATCAAACCAAAGTCTGTAAGGTCCAGAACATCAGTTATGGACCATCAGTTCGCACTCATAAGTCTAACAAGTAATACACCACCTGGCGATAAAGTATTTTTGTGGATCAAAATTGAGGACATTTAATGTAATGTCATTTGGTTAAAATATTAACTGATTGTACACTTTAAGCACAGATCACTGTGGCCTGTATGTTAACTACAGGTTCTGGTTATGCCCTAAATTTGCAGATACAAAAGCAAGTGGTATTGTAGAAAGGGTTAAAGCATGTACCATGTGAATTAAAGATGTGAGAGATGAAATTCTGTCTGTGTTCTATTAGTTATTTTAGGTATATGAATTTTTACATTTTAATTGCAGTTGCAAATAGTAAACTTTGTGTTTTAGCTAAGGAAAGTAATGATTTTATGGCTGTGAACTTTTTCTTGCAGCATATAAAGAACAATTTTGATATAACTTTATTTTTCGTCACAGCACAACAGTATCTAGGTCAATACCCAACTATGCCTCACTGCATGTTTCGGCCATTAACGGCCATCATCAGGTGAATACAAATCAACAAACATATACTATTGAACTGTAGTAAAATTAGATACAATGACAAAATAGTTAATTCTGGGTATTGACCTAGATACTCCTTAGTTGTTGTGACGAAAGGTAAAGTTATATATTGTAACACAACAGGATGCATGAAATGAAGATTAACAATTTTGATTTTCAGGTACCGAACAACAAAGGATATCTCCTTACCTTTTCGTGTGATTCCATTGGTTCGCGAGGTTGGCCGCACTAAAATGGAAGTGAAAGTTGTTTTAAAGTCAAATTTTAAGCCATCATTGCTGGGACAGAAGATTGAAGTGAAGATCCCTACACCTTTGAATACATCAGGTGTTCAGTTGATTTGCTTGAAGGGAAAGGCTAAATATAAAGCATCAGAAAATGCCATTGTTTGGAAGTGAGTCGATTTTATGATTTATCTGTATAATAGTCCATTTCCAGGGTTGAAGAGTAAGCTAAGCTGAGCTTGCTGCCTGCACCTGCTAGTTTCTTTGCGTAGCTTACTCTTTGACCATGAAAATTGAGGCTGTATATTCCTCTGAAACATCAGACAGTCCCTGGACTACACAGTGTTACAGGCCAGAAGAACATAATCTTCATAGTCACTGCCATGAGAACTTCAGATGCAACATTTTTTACTGTATTTATTAAACATCATATGTCTCTGAAAAGAGATGTTGCACATAATTTTGGAAGGCAAAAGAACTTATTAACAGTTGATAATTGCCATCTGCTTCTTTACACATATAGAACAGAAGAAAATTACTCATACATTTATATCCATGATATGTATACAGTTGCTGTCTTGTAGTGCACTCAATTTCACCTGTTACTTCACGACATGTTTCGGCGACATAGTGCCATCATCAGGTGCCCTAATTACACTAATCTATTTCATTGCTTGCCTTTATAAAATTATTTAAAAAGTGCGTATTTGTCAACTGTAATAAATTTACACACACTAAAACTTGTTAAGATTATTCATCTTATGTGTGTTAATTCAAACTCGTGTATTGTATGGTTCTTCCACTATGGGAGTCGTTTTTCCTTTTTTTTTTTTTNTTGTAAGAAGGGAAGACACATCAGAAGACACGGTTTACACAGAATATAAGAAAAACGACCCCCATAGTGGAAGAACCACATGCACAGACTGGTAGCCAGAGCCTTGTAATGACTGTGTGAATAAGAGCTGTTGGTATTACTGCCTATGACTCATGCTGCAACCTTCATAGAATCTGATGATGGCAGTGAAGAATGTAAGAAAGAACACACATTCACAGGGATGCATGACGTGGATGTTATTAACTGTTTCTTCCAAATGACAATAACAGATCTAATAGCTTATCAGCAAGTAGAGGATATGAAATGGAAATTCTCAATCAGATTTTCTAATGCTATGTAATGTTAAGATACTTTTAGGACTTGTTTCGGTCATTGTTGTTCCCTTTTTCTGTGTATTAGCTTGAATATCCTGATGAAACATCTGCACTTTAATTTTGTAGCAGACAGCTTATCTGAGCCATGGAAATGTGATTGGTTTGTGGTTGAATCCATATGATCTCATACATTTTTACCTTGTACACAATACTGTCATATCCTCAAGTTCTTGTCATCTGTGCATAATATGCATCTAAAAATTGTAGCACATATTTTATTAGAAACTTGAGAACTGATTTTTCTCAGCAGAGTGCTGTTTCAGATACCAAGTCAGCTGTACAGTACTCATTCACTTGCAGAATTTGCATGCTCCTCAGACTTGATGAACTGTGCAAGCTTCAGTTTTGATATTTTTTTTTCCCAGGATCAAGAGAATGGCTGGTATGAAAGAAACTCAGTTATCTGCAGAGATTGAACTTCTTGAAACTGATACAAAGAAGAAATGGACTCGACCTCCAATTTCAATGAATTTTGAGGTAGGCTGATTATCAGTGATCCAGATCATTTAATGGGTGAGATCATATTGTGGAACTGAGGTATAATGGAAGACCAGTAAACATTAAAATACTCAGCTAGGTATTATAAATATCAGTATGGTAATTAGTTTTTTAAATCATACAGATTCTGTAGTTGTATATGATGACTATTACCTTATTTTATCCAGTATAAGATGACTGAACAATATAAGACAATCTCCTCTTATAATTTTATGTTTTCAGAAAAACATATCAGTATTAGAATTATCCCTGTTTGCATAATGGGTCTTCATTCTGCAGTTAATTATAACAATGTTCAGAGATGTGTGAATAGTAGTATTTCAACATTAACATTAGCGTCTGCAGATAGGGACTAGGCCCAACTGAGTAGGTTTTTACCTGAGGATGGAGACAGAGTCAAGCCTCTGAAACATTGTTTTAGGTAAATAGGACAATGGGTAATATCCAAAAAACTGAATCATTTATTAACATATTTTGTTAGTACAGAGGCAGAAAGAGAATATAAGTAACAGTGTACAAACTACATTGATAAAAATGTACAGATAAGTAAATAATGTCATGTTGCATTTTTACTTTGCTGACTGAAGAGTTGTCTGCATCACTGATTTCCACCCTCAGGATTCATACTGTTAGATTAATAGTACTTCGAATTCCATGTTCAGTTGACTGATGAGATGACTCTCCGTGCAGTTGTTATCTGCTTCCCAAGCAATTGCTCAGATGGTTTCTTTATGGAGAATATTACTGATTTTCTAAGTTTATAGTCTTTATCACCACAGATTTCTAACTTTTAACATCAGTTGTGAAGTTGGTAGGCATATCAAAGAACACAAGTGTGTATCTGTGTTTCTTCTTTAACTGTCAAGGTAGTCATTCTTCTGGTGTAGACAGTTCACATGCCAGTCATGTGTAGTCCATGGGAGGCTTCTGTATTAATTCTGTTCTCCATGATGATACAGTTCCATAAATCTGATGATTCTTCTAACCTGTTATGGGATCTAGCATGATGATGCCACTTCTGTGTCTTCATATGTATTGTCTGCTGTGAGAAACAGTGAGCCCATATACGTATACAGGGTGTTTCACGACTTTAGGGCATAACTGCAGGAGGTGATTTCCTAGGTCTTTGTGGTCAAAAAAGTTCATATAAACATGTGTTCGATTTTGGACGGTTACAGAGTTATGACCGTTTTAAACTCAGAATAGAAGGTAACCATTACTGACAATAAACGGAACAAAATAATAAACCAGCATAATACATCATACATTTAAAGTATGAATGTAAAGTTAACTTCGTGATATTACCTTTAATTTGAATTGATTGGTGCTTAAAGCCAATTTTCGAAAATGTCACCGCCAGACGCAACACAGGCTGCCGCTTGGTTGTGAACCGCGCTGGACATACCAACCCCCCCACCCCCCACCTCAGGTAGCTCTCATGTGTCGAGATAACGAGAACNCGTGAAACACCCTGTATGTTAGTCAAGTACAAAGGTAAGGACTTGTTTGTCTGTATCTTTATATCATTCTTGTTTGGACCCATGAAAGTAGTACGCATTAACCATTCTTCCACTTTTCTCCTGTGTCAGACACTTTATTTGGGAATACCAAATATTCATGCTGCAGTGTGATTCTTGGATACTTTTGCCTGCTTCATGACCATTGATTAGAAGTTCTTGTCATAGGTTCAAAACACATTTCAATATTTTAACCTCTCTCTTCAACATGGTCACTTATGTTTATACCACAGCAGTCTACTGCACACTGCAGTGTTTGGTTTTTCCTATATTATAAGCACTTACTTACTTACTCATGGAGCTGACCCCTTCTTGAGGAGCCACCAATCCTGCGGCTACTCAAGAATTTCCCAGAATTTTATCTAATCCGAAGGTTCACTGCCATGTTCACAAGAGCCCTCCACTGGTCCCTGTCTTGAGCCAGATCTATGTATTATAAGCACATTTCCTTGAACTTGAAAAAGAATAATTGAAACAGTTGTATTACCTGCTCTAAATATATATCTTCATAGTAACACTAGTTGTGTGGAAACATTGAATCCAATGTAGTATTTTCTAAGTATGTGAGTAAGAAATCCCATGTTTTTTCAGATGCCAAAGTATAAGAAATATATTGTCTTAATATTCAGGTAAACATATCTGACACATCTGATATTTTTCTTACCAGGCATTTTTTTAACCATGGTGTCAGAATAATAGGTTTGATATGTGGCATACATTTTGGTTAACTGAGTTGCACTTGCCCCTGCATAGATCAAATATTGCAAGTTATCACCAACAGATAGGGGCACGCGGTAGCGTAGTGGTTGAGGGGCTATGCTACAAGCCGGAAGGTCGCGGGTTCAAGTCCCGATGAGGTCATTGGATTTTTTTCAGTTGACTTAATCCTTCCAGCTACACTAGGTCCTCGGGTTT
>NW_019734367.1:105951-218063 GCF_002891405.2 Cryptotermes secundus
ACATCTCACAACCCTTTGGGCCTTCAGGGCCTGGTACAGGGATAGTTTTTTTTTCTTTATCACCAACAGATTGGAAGACTGCATTCTTCTGTGAACTTCCAAGCAAACGTCTCGTAGATCAAACATCACTAAGGCCTGATTGTGTTCAGAAATCATTTGTCTTGTTTGTGCTGTACATGATCTTTGTTGTTTGTATGAAAGTTATTTCATAGATTTGTAAATATATATTCATTTCACTCCAGTACCACTGGTAGAGGAATTTATTCTGCAACTTTTAAGGCTAAATTGGCTCTGTTAAATGCCAGCATGGGGGTTAAATACTGTTTATACACATAGCTAATTAGTGATTGAGCTTTTATATAAATTAATTTTTTAATGTGATTTGCTTTTTCAGGTCCCTTTTGCTCCTTCTGGGTTTAAGGTTCGATACCTGAAAGTGTTTGAACCAAAACTCAACTATTCAGACCATGACGTTATTAAATGGGTCAGATATATTGGTCGCAGTGGGTTATATGAGACACGTTGTTAATTGTAGAAGGACTGGTATAATTCAGACATTAAGTCTCAACAGGAAATGTAATAAATGTCCAGAATGATATAGGAAGCAAGAAGGAAATGCCATTCCTATTAACAATTCCATGTGGCTAATAACAAAAGATACTAATGTAAAATGTCTCTCTGAAGGCCTTGAATTAGTAAATGTCAAAGCTTTATTTTTTCTTTGGATGTAAGCTTGTTTCCATTAGAATGACTAATGTTAATTGTTGCAAATAAAATTAAATGACAGTATTTGGTTTATTGTTAATAAGGTAGAAACAGTGTATGTATATGTAAATGCTGATTTGTCATGTAGTATGCAGTGTTAAATATATAACAAAGTGTTTATCGTCAGAGATCCCCAAACTGTATTGGTGTCCCATAGTTGATTACAGAGCAGATATGGTGGTTTAGAAACAGAACATCAGTACATGCATGTAGACATGTACAGTGATCATGTCAGTTGTGTGCATATTGGTATGGAATATGACAGTGTTTCGTACATAAATGTTGTGGGAAACAGAAGTCATTGTGTATTGCCTTTACAGCATTGAATTTCCTTGATTATGTTAGTAGTATGGACCATTGATTTTGGAATGGTAATAATGAAATTATGGATAGTGGTAAGTAAAATGAGTAAGAGTACACTCACATCTGCAAAGATATTCATGAATCTGAACATTGCTTAAGCTGTAGCTTATTTTGCAATGTTCAGAACATGATGTGGGCATTTACTGGAATTATGGCAGGTTTGAAGATGAATGCAGTTGGTTGTTCCATTTAGATTGCAGTTTGAGTATTGCTGATATGCATATTTGATACTGATGCTTCTGTTTTTAATGAGAAGTGTGAGCATAGTGGATGCCTCCTGGTATGTATGGGTGATGTTAGATCCCAGCATTTGGAAATAAAATACTTACAGTGCCAGAAAGTGTCAGATTATCTCTGTTCCTGCCTTTCCAGCATGTTTAAGGGATAAGAATGAGAATTTGTGCAAAGGAATAGCTTCTGTAAGCCATTTTGACTTGGGTCCTGGAAGAGCTGATGAGCTGTGACTTGTAGGCTGAAACATTGCAGGTGTGTGCATTTGAACCATTGACGTTTGCATGTAGTATATTTTTAGATTAATATATTTTTTGTGATGTATGATTCTAGTACATTAGTGATAGTTATGATGAAGTGTGGCACACTGTTGCATCTCAAAATTGAACAGCACGGATCATATCTGCATGTTTTGTTTAAATGTTATTACCACAACACTGTTGGTTATGTGTACCGATTTTGTACTAAAGCCGCTTCTGAATTTAGGGGATTTGAACATGAAGTATATAACACGTGTTTGAATTTGCCCGCCAAGACAGTACTGTGGTTCATACAAAGTGTTGTGAAGAGAGGGTTTTCACAGCCTAATAGTACAAGCGGATCATGGATACGTGTTGCCTTGGCATTGTTAGTAGAGTATGTATAAATGTTAGCCAAAGCAGTGTTTTGCATAAACGTCTGCGTCTCTTCACAATTGGCAATATATATCGGTCAAGAATAAATAATGTCTTCCATTGTACAGGTGCGACAACATGATGTAAATTATGGCTATTCGTAAGATTCATTGAACTGCCTAGGTATAGAATTTTGTAATAAATGCCGATCGAGGTATATGTGGAAATATGCCAGTAGCATACGAAACATGACAATCTAAAGTCATGAGATTTTTAATGTCAAGTTAAAAATTTGCACGGTTGGTTTCTCGAAGTAGTGCATTGTGGGAAGTAATGTGGTGAATTTCGTCAGGAAGTCAGGAAAGTGGTGTTACGGGATGGATATTATTGATACTTGGTAAGTACATGAGAATTTTTAATTAATTTGATGTCATGTGTCGTGCATTCATTATGTGACTTATTTCTCTTTGTGATATTACAATTAGAAATATTTCATGTGCTTCGAAAAGTTGTACTGATTTTGTGTCATCAGCAAACAACGTAATGACATTTGCAAATGTGTTGAAAAGTGTATTTGAAATATTTTTAGTTAGTGACGCAGGATAAACGTGGCATGTGATGGCCTGAAGTGACGTATTTTTTTAGTGAAGTTATATAGACAAATAATTGCAAAGAAATGTGCAGCTACAGGTGTGTCGATAACTTCATGTATATGACAAATGTGCCACTCCTCCTTTTCGTGTTCCGTATCAGGATGAATATTTGTGCAGGTGCAGTTTGTGAAATTATGATATAATATTTAAAGCAGCGTGCGTTTTCATGCAACCTTATTAATAACTTCGGATGTTTTAGCCGTCTTTTGTCGGATAATTCTAGATACGGAAACTGTTGTAGGTTATAATTCACAGATATGAATTAAACATTAACATATGATCCGTAATCTTTAAATTGGCAATAATTGGTTCGGGTGAAAACATAGATCATTGTTGTGAGGTTTTGAATTTTTATTTTAATTTTTTTCAGTATAATATCTTCGTAAAATCTGTCAGAAATCTTAATCTAATGAGTGTATATTTGACAGTCCCAACGAATATTTCAACAATAAAATGTGTAGTATCGTTGACTGTCATTAAAGGTGTTACAAGTGTAGGGCGAGGTTGGTGATCTGTACTGCTTAACTCTAGATTATCTACAGGGTGATTAACGACTAATGTCTTAACTGCAAGAGCTTATTGGTGAGCTTATTCCAAATCGGAAATGATAAGTGAACATGGTCCTGTTTTCAACCGTTAGGGCGCAGTGGGTGTTTGAAATAAGGACTGGTCTTGATGTAGGTCATGGGAGTGTTATGTTGGCGGCACTGCAACTGAATTCTCGTGGTACTTTGCAAAGGAATTTTCAACTTTAATTCGGTGTAAATGTGTGATGTGGTATGCTGCAGTCATGTTATGGGCCCCCTTATCTTTGGAGGTTGTCTTACAGGTGACGTCTACAACTTCTACGGAACAACCTCTCGGACCTGTTAGAAAATATACCTTCCAAAAGCGATTGCATATGCGGTTTCAGCACAACAGAGCGCCTTCCTCTTTTAGTCATGCGGTGAAAACGTTATCACAATCATCGCTTCCCTGGTTGATGAGCCCGTCTTAGTGGCCCACAACATTGACCACTCAGATCTCCAGATCTTAACCCTCTATTTTTTTTTCTCTCTGAGAGCACATAAATTTTCTGGTGTACAAGAAAAAATTGGAAACACGAGGTGCAGTACTTCATCGCATTTTGGATGCTGTAGTGGACATTAAAGACAATGCTAATGAAGCAGTGCTAGCTGCATCCTCGATTCACAGGCGAACCAGGATGAGATTTGAGGCTGAGGGCGGTCATTTTGAATTGTATATTCAAAACTTTATGTAAATAGCTTTTCATTTATTGTTATTTCTTTAACATTCCGTTGAGAATCGGGCCTAGTCTAAGGTGCTGAAGTTAAGACAGTTATGTCGCGAATCACCCTATATATATCAACAGAATTGTTCTTGGGGAGATTACTACTTCTCCACACCTAGTGCGCCTCGGCACTAGCTGGAGGTAAGTGGTCAGCTTCACGCCCCGGCCAATTTACCCCCGGGGAAAGAGCCCGGTACCCATTGAATAGAAGGTTGGGTGGATCCCAGAGCTGGCCTGGACGACGTGGAGAAGAGAAAATTCTTAACTTTACAAGGACTCCTTGGTCGTCCAGCCCGTAGCCAGTCGCTACACCGACTGCGCTATTGCAGGTCCTCTCAAATTTCCAGTACCACTTCATAAATCTGTGAAATATATGCCGCACTACCTAGGTGCATAATTCAGAATTTTATTTTATGATGAATGAAATAGTTTTGTGAATTTATTTTTGCAGTTCGATGTATCCTGATTTGAAGATAAAGAAAAGCCTACTCAAGGCACGTCACATATTTCTGCTTATTGAGTTATGCAATTCCTGTGCAGTTTTTCATTGTAATACTCGGTAGTCGAATGAGTGAAATGTGACACGCTTATACGTTCGTACACAAACCCATAATACTCGTATTTCTTGCGAGCGATATTCTGTCTGATACTTTTCCAAGCTCTACTAATATCGACCTCAGTGTCCAAGTTTTCCAAAGCTGCGAAACTGTTTGAGATTTCAGTACGATACTGCCCTTTTCCCTCTATCTCGTTTAATTTCTTGAGATTGAACCTCTCCATATGAACTCTGTGAGTTGTTTGTTTACTCACTGCCGGTCTCTTCCTAACTTTTTCCACCACCCGATAGTGGTCAGTATCACAATCTGACGATTGGACATCAAGTATACTTGAATGCCGTCTCTGTCTATCAAAATATGGTCAATTTTATTGTGCGTCTTTCCATTATGAGATGTCCAAGTAAATTTATGGATGTTACGATTATCATTACTAATTTCGTGTGAACTCTTATTCCCAATTGTTGGTTTGAAAATGTCTTCTCTGTCTACTTTGGCTTTGAAATTAACAAAATTTTCATATGATATTTAGGGAAATTGTCGAATACGTGTTGTAGTCCTTCGTAGAACCTGTCCTTCATATCATCAATTTTATCTTGGGATGGGCCATGAACATTCAGAACGACGATATCACACCAGCGAACTCTAAGTATTATATATGGCATCCTATCACTAACAAACTTTACCCTCTTAACTTCTGATATGACTCTCTTATGTACGAAAACACCTGTACCTAATTCATGATTCTCACTCCCCTTTCCATAGAAAAATATATATTTGTCTGGTTCAGTGTCACCTCCGTTCCATCTGACCTATACTCCCACTAAATCTAACTTACAATCTGAGATTTCTTTCGCCAGTGCCTGCGCGAACCTGCCCTATACAAACTTCTAACATTTAACATACCAAATTTCATATCCATTTTCTTTCGCTTAGGTCGTTTATCCAAAGAATCCGTCCAAGTCCGAGGCTTCTTATGTTCTTTCGTAGCAAACTTTTTTTTTTTACTAGGAGAAGTTGTTAGCCCCACTCCCAACTTCCGAGCTGGAGGAGGCACCCCTTGTCGCCCCCCCGCCACTGCTTATTCAATATATTCGCGGCTTCCCTCCATACCTGGAGGTCGTCTCCTCCATCCGCAGCCTGAGGACGCGCCATGCCGTGGTGACAAGGGACCCACCTAAGATGCCTAGCATTCAGCACACTTGCAGTAATTACGGAGGATCGGCATCTATTGTTAAGTCTCAAATAAGAGTACAAGCATTTTAAAGTAAAATTTGTAGTATATTTAACCTCGTTGTTTGTACAACAAATCCTTTCTTTAAAATAACGACAAAAGCCAAAAGTGCGGCCTGCCTACCCTCATAGTTCCGTAATAAATTCTGCAATACGCCCTAAAGTGTTGGACAGGGGTTTCCAACTGTTGGTTCGGACATCTGTCGTTGCTGTTGATTAGGAGAAGTTCTTCACTGCTGAATTGCAGCTGTAGTAGACCAGTGAATTTAAAATAACAATATTTCGCAGAATTTTGCTATTTCAAGGAAGTTATTTTTTATTGAAGCATTCTTAGTTTATGTTAGCGTGTTTTGGATAGTAAAGCCCATCTACTTTGCGAACCAGGGCACATCACACCATGTGTAAGCAGTCGTTATGAAGAGACGTCAGGTGTAAATGTGTTTGTATTTCCTACCAGCGTATGATTAGCGGAAGTGTGTTGAAAGTAGAAACGCATAACTTTTCAATGATGACGTAACGGTCTGCGTCACTAAGGGCCCCCATACATACACACAGTTTGGCCTCCAGTTCGGCCTGCACAGTTGAAGACTGAAAGGCAAAACTGATGTGTGTTGCGGCCGGCCGGCCAATCATTTGGACTGTTGGCCTGTGGGAAACCCCTCAGTCCGTCAGTTCTACCTGCAGGACCGTAGCACGTGACGTGTGTGACTCAACATTATAGGCTGGAAGACCGTGATTGTGGCATGAAGCTGCCGGTTTATCTGCGCGTGTATGGGGAAGGAAAGGGAGGGGGTAAACTGTGAAAGTTTTGCCTGTAAGGTCGATCGGAAGGCCAAACTGTGTGTGTATGGGGGGCCTAACTGACGATGATGCACCCTCATTCCCTTAGTGGGTGTAATTTATTTGAGTGATCTTACATTGTTGCATCTTGTTACGTGATCTTTGATTTGTACAATAAATTTCAATCAAGCAACACAGCTCAATGGGTTCTTCCTTATGTTGCAAGAATGGGTTGCGTATTTCGGTGTCAAATCCGTTATCGTCAGAGTACAGATATCTGATAGCGTACTGGAGAGTATGTGATGTACGCAGGCTGTATGTTTGCACCTTACTTGCTGCTTTCGAATATTTTGACCCGATAGCGAAGTAAGATGTAAACATATGACAGATTTTGATAAGACATATCTCATATCCCTACAAGTATTAGTGTGTTAAATTTAATGCCTTGATAGCAGACTTAAGGGAAAGCGATTAATGTCGTTCATAAACGAAGAGCACCTTGTTAAGGATTCAGTTGACTGCTGTACTCGTAATATCTGAACTGTGTGCTGTAGTCCAACACGTTATCTGCTGCTAAAGTGTTGCTACCTGTTGGGCTTTAGAGAAACTGCAATGCATACGAAATGAGTTAAGCAAATGTCTTAGCATAGTATGAAGAATATTATGAAGGAAGTTTATGTATGCTTTTAAACACAACTTTACAATAATGCATTATATGGTGTGCCGTGGTATATTGAAGTACAGTAGCTTGTATTTTATTGTGCTTGTACACAGAAAATGTTGAAAAACACTCATATAGGTATCCAGTTTATATTTACTGACTCAAAAACAAGAAGTTTACTCGAGAAATAAGCAAGCTATATATTTACTTCAGCCGGTCACGGTAGCCGAGCGGTCTAAGGCATGTACTGTCTTCGCTCGCTTGGAAACCGGGATCGTGAGTTCGAATCCCACTCAGGGCATGGATTTTTAGTTTGTGTGTGTGGGCGTTTTTCTGTGTTTGTGTACAGGTAGAGGCCTTGCGACGGGCTGATCACCCACCCAAGGAGTACTACCGAATGTGTAAGATCTAGAAAAACCGAAGTGAACAGAAAAGTTCATGGAGGTAGGCCTAGGCCCACTGGGGCTGTAGTGCCAAGGAAAAAAAAAATTACTTCAGCTTCCGCCCTACAGTTGTTATATTCGTGATAGGACACAGTGAGAACAATTGCAGTTTATAAAATTGTGTTCAGGTATTCCCTTGGAACACTTGTCCAACTTAGATAACATCATTCCCATAGTCGCTTTCGTGTAAGTCTTAAGGCGCGTCCATATTACTCGTGCTCGCCAGGCTTGTGCTCGTCGGGAGACTCGTCTGGCTTTTACTTGTGCACGTAAATCTTCGTCCACACTACTTCAGTTGGTCGCCAGGCTTCGGCGCGTGAAGATCCGTATATTTACTCGTAGTGTGTACAGGCTGCAGTCGTATTTTAATTTATTGGCTATAGTTTTTAAATTAAAAATTTTAAATTTGCTTGTCTCGTAACTTGTCATATCGCCCACATTACTCGCGAGCGTAGCGAGTCACACGAGCACGAGTAATGTGAACGCGCCTTAATTAAGTACGGTGTAAAATGGAAATAGGAATGCCGTAGTAACAAACACACGACAGAAGCAAACCTAGTTTGATATATACGTTGTTTGGCATTCAGTGCATTAAACACACGGAAGACACAGAGAATGGTGTAGGACAGGGATTCTCAAGTGCTTCCACCAGATATTTCCATAAATTATACGGATGGTACCGCATTAGTGATAGGAAATGTAGATAATAGAGCGCTGAGGTGGTATGGTCGTACTGAACGAATTGGGAAAGGAAAGATATCCCAGAAATGTATTGCACTCGTTTTTACAAGGAGGAGGAGGAGGAGGAGGAAAGATGAGAAGGTACAGAGTGCCAGAAGTAACCAGAGTTGAGGTGTGATTTAAGGTCTTGCCAGGATACATTGGTGCTATGTTGTGTAATTAATTCCCTCTGATGGTTTGGAATGTATGAAGTATTAAGTGAGTGAACTAGCGGTGTCTGACGTAGGCTATTGAAGTTTCATATGCTTACAGAGTTTTGCAGCACGGTGAATTTCCTGTCTCGTCTTTTTATTCAGTAAAAGAAAAGAAAGCCGGTCACCGTAGCCGAGCGATCTAAGGCATGTTATGTCTTCGCTCGCTTGGAAACTGGGATCGTGGGTTCGAATCCCATTCAGGACATGGATGTTTAGTTTGTGTGTGTGCATTTTTCTGTGTTTGTGTACAGGTAGAGGCCTTGCGACGAGCTGATCACCCGCCCAAGGAGTCCTACCGAATGTGTAAGATCTAGAAAAACCGAAGCGAAAGGAGAAGTTCATGGAGGTAGGCCTAGGCCCACTGGGGCTGTAGTGCCAAGAAAAAAAATAGAAAAGAAAAGAAAACATGTTGGCATTGGAAGTAGGAGGTAGGCCTGTTTTGTGAAAAATGGACAGTCGGTTGCAATTAATGAGACTAAACATATTGACTCGGATATGTCTAAGAAGTTAACTGAGTTAAAATGTAAACATTCCCATTAGTTGAAAATTTCGAAGTTCGACTTGCCGGTAGTGTGTACTCATGAATTTTTTCGAATGTACTAGTAGATGATTAAATCATAGCCTTTCGTTTCATACATTTTCTATAAAAGGAAATACATGAATATCCTTTATTTCCTCTACCTTTTCATATGATTTATGTCCTCTGAAATTACGTATAACTAGATTGATTAATAGGTTTAGAGTCAACCCAACTGAAATGTTTATTTACGACTGGCGTATTTGGCAATGGCTGATGCTGTCAATTGTAAGGAAGCCAGTTCTGTTTCTTACATGACAGAATTGTGGTTGTTTTAAATATGCATCTGAGCCATGAATCTTACAATTTCCTGTGAAGTCTAGTATCTCATGGTTCAGCTACATTTACATTTTAATGCTCTGGTGTAGCACAGTCGGTATAGCGACTGGCTGAGGGGTTGGAGTTCGAGTTCCGGTGGGGCAAGTTTTTTTTTTTCCGCGTTGTTCGTATCGATTCTGGGGCGCACTCAGCCTCCTGTCCAACGGGTACCAGGGGCTTTTTCTCCGGGAATAAAGCCACCAGGACATGAAGCTGGCCACTCACCTCCAGCTGTTGCCGAGATCAAGAATACGTGGATCTATACATCCATATCCCCATGCTTCTTCATGGCGTAGTGCTTAATTAGTTGAGCACAGGGACGTGGCTTTTTCAGTAGATTTACACGTAAGCTGTATTCATTATAAAGAATTTCAATGCCACCATATTGAAGCATGTGTACAATATACGTGTAATTGGTGTAGTCTTAATATAACACTGGCATGTGGTTGCGAGCTATGCAACAGTCAGTTGCTAATGCGAGGATGCGTTACTCAAGACAAGTTTTCTCATAGTTTTCAAACACATACGTGATTCTTGTCAATTTTGGGGGGGGGGGGATTCGCATTATTTCAAACTTTGCGCATGAAATGAGTCTCTGTTAAATTTTTATATCACACTATTTTAAATTCGCATAAAATGCTACCGCACTATAATTCATAATATTGTAATCATACAGTGCACATCAAAGAATTTTTAACACCAGTGAGACCAGAACCATAATCATAATTTTGAGCTTAGTTTAGCTGGTATTCTGTTAAGAATGGCATAAAACAAGAAAGTGTTTAAATACGGATGAAAGATTTTCACATTTCCGGAGATAATTCTGCTATTGTAAAGTTTATTTATTCCAGGCACGCCTTGCTGTATGACTGATATGTTGTTATGCAGCTGATATTTATATCATAAAAGGTAGGAGACGAGGGAACCAGCGAATATTAGAAGGGAAATGGATTTGGAATGGAAACGGAAAGAATCGCGGGTGTGGGGAATGCAGTAGATGTACAGTAAATATCACTAGACAAAGACACCTGAATCAGTCATATGCACCATATATAATACTAAATTGAAATTTGAAATAAGATAAGGAGAATGGTTCTAATTCATATACATCAAGAGAGGAGGTATTCTTTGTATATTATTAAGTAGTAATTCACGCAAATCAAAACAAACCGGATGAATGTTTTGAGTGTGTTAGTGGGTGCGACGCACAGGAATTCACATGCACTTTCAGTTAACGAAAATCATTTTAGTTTCACTAACACCCTAAGTTAATTACTGTTAAGCGGCTTCCGTAGTCTAGGGGTAACGTTCCCACCTCATGACTCAAAGTACGCGGGTTCAAACCCGGCGGAGGTCGTGGAATTTTTAAGGAAAAATTCAGGGAACAAGTCCTCCGGGAGGGACTTTAAGCCGTGGGTCGCGTGTCTCTAGGAGACCTCTGAGCAAAATTAGGCAAAAAGTTTCCCGCCCAAGTAGTTTCCAATGCCTCCGGTAGATGGGGAAGCATCGGGAACCACTGCCAGCTTCGCTGGCTGAACGGGGCTGATAGCGAGCACCATTATCGGCAGGGTATGGCGACTGGTAGAATATCAAAGGGGGACGTACAATGGACTATTAGTCGCGGTGCATGGGGAAACCCATCCCCTCCAATAATAATAATAATAATAATAATAATAATAACTGTTATCAAACATTCGAATATGTGTAATGAATTGTAATTTTCTAGGCATATTTCCTTCTTGTAAATTCGGTATGACTCCTAGAATACTGTCATTTTGGCTGTTTGCAGCAACAAACGTGCTTCTTTCCACAATAGAATAGCCCTTCTAGTCACAGTCGTGAGAATGTCTATCGGCAGGACTCGTCGGACAAGGCGTGCTTCATTGCCTTGACGGGCTTCAATAGCCGTTGGCCGGCGGTCACTGTGATCTGCTACTTACGTTATCTACGTCGTTAATTTTTTTTTGTAACTATGATGTCAGTACTTCAGACTATATAAAGTGGAATGGTAGGTTAAATCAATGAATTGGGAAGGTTATGCAAGGAAGTGGTCGTGGCGTAATTTGAGATGCTATCCCGGCATTTTGGGGGCACGCAGTAGCGCAGTTGGTTGAGGCACTGTGCTACAAGCCGAAAGGCTGAGTCGACCCCAGGGCCATAGTGCGGCTGGAAGGATTAGGTAAATTGAAAAATACATCTCATCGGAATTCGATCCCGCGACCTTTCGGATTGTAGCATAGTGCCCCGTATAAGAAAAGGGTACTAAGGAGAATATTTGGACCTGAAGGAGAGGAAGTAACAGGAGGGCGAGGAATAATCTACAACGAGGAACTTCAGAATTAGTATCGTTCAGCATGTTCAGGATGATCAACTGATTGAATATGAAATAGGTGGGGCATGTAGCATGCATGGGAAGATGAGAAATGCACGCAGAATTTTAGTTTGAATCCTCTAAGGGAAGAGACCGCGTGGGAGGTTACAGGTGTAGATAGAAGGATGGTTTTAAAGCAGATGTAAAATAAATAGGAAATGACAGGTCAGGCTGGATTAATTTGGTCAGATAGGGTCCAGTGGCGGGGTCTTATGAACACGATAGTGAACTTGTGGGTTCCATGAAGGACAAGAACTTTCTGACCTCCAGGCAACTCTGCTCCATGGAATTAATTAGTAAAATAAATGTATGTATGAGGGAAACGAATACAGCGCCACGAATATTTGCCTAAGAGTTGTAAGAGCGAAGCCGAACCTACCTTATTTTGGCACAGAAACACAGCATAGGATAACACAGAAAATTGAAGTGTGAACATACAATATTTTCATGATGTGTAATGTGTGGGCCTACAATCAAGCCTGTAGCTGTAATCGTGTAACGGATGGTTACAACTAATATACTCCGACATAGCCTCAACCAAGTTACGTTTCTCTAAACTGAAGACTGTTGCTTCTGACAGCTATTGATTGTCATCTTGTCAGATCAGGCTGCAGAGAAATGGCAGGCGTCCAGTAACTTCTTCACAATCTGTACCATCGTCTAACTTTGAAGTGGACTGAAACACTCTCACAGCAAAATAATGTTAGTGTCCAACGCAAGCCAGTAAGTTTTAGTGTTATATTTTTACCCAAGCCATCCTTGCTAACAACTTCCTTGGTTTTGTAATCGTTACGCTGCTCTTGTGAAATCGGTCTGACAGCCGGTTTCTTCAGTGTTTCGCTAATTGGCTCACTATTAATATGGTCTAAGATGTAATAGCTGATACGCCTTTAAATTCACTGAAAGAACGTACGAACAAGATAAAGGCTTTACACGGTTGTGACCCAAAAGGGACTTCAGTCTGTGCTTGCGGTTAGGCCTAGTGTGTACTCGTCGAATTTAGGAGGTAGGAAGAGGTAAGCATGTACACAATTTTATGACTGTGCTTGTCGTGTCCCAAGGGTTTTAAAACGAATACATAGGCCTATCGGCAAATGGTTGTATTTCCGTCAACAAGTGAAGCATGGTTTGAGGCTAGAGATCCAACGAGACAGGTGTTTTTGTTCACCAGATGATGGATATTTTTTGCTTTAAAAAGTTGGACGAAGCGCAAAGCCCAAAATCAGTGTATCACGCCATCGTCGTAAACTTTAAGCATGTGATTATTTCGTGTAATTCATCATGCACACATATCAAAAGAATTTGTTTATAAATTCAGTAACAGACGCTTTTCCGTTTATCAGCCTTCTTCACTGCTAGTTCTGCCACTTGTATGATTTGTAATGTTTTCCCGTATTGATGTCTATCTCATATTTAATTCAAGTTCGAAACTGTCGTATTTGCTGTTTTTCTCAAGTTCGATGCAATATTGAGTCGAACCAGTTTAATGAGCTATCATTAACCGAAGTGCCCTACTGTCGTCCTTGATTCTGTAGTAAATTTCGCGAATCTGTTGTTCAGAAACGTATGGAAAAATCCTGAGCGTTTACAAGGACAACGACACAAGTATTTATAGGGGAAAATGTGCGCGCAATAAATCCCGTAGTTTGTATATAGAGATCTCCCATCTCCTTCATATTTGTTGCTATATATTCTAAAATATTCCCGTCCTGTGTCTCAGTAATTTGTCTGCACCTGTGTAGTAATTGTATATCCTTGTCCTTTTGAAAATATGGCGAGGTTCAGGCATTAGGGAATGACAGTAACTAGTCTGAATTTGATGAATGAGGAAATTAAGAGCAGATTAAACTCGGGTAGTTCTTGCTGCCATTCAGTTTAGAACTTCTTGTCATCCCATCTACTGTCTAAAAACGTAAAAATTAATTTTTTTCCTTGGCACTACAGCCCAAGTGGGCCTAGGCCTACCTCCATGAACTTCTCCGTTCACTTCGGTTTTTCTAGATCTTACACATTCGGTAGGACTCCTTGGGCGAGTGATCAGCTCGTCGCAAGGCCTCTACCTGTAGACAAACACAGAAAAACGTACACAAACATCCATGCCCTGAGTGGGATTCGAACCCACGATCTCGGCTTCCGAGCGAGCGAAGACAGCGAGCGAGCCTTAGACCGCTCGGCTACCGTGACCGGCAAAATTAAAATATACAAGACTATAATTTACCTGTAGTTTTGTATTGGTGTGAAACTTGCTGTCCGGCATACATTAAAGGAGAACATACGACTAGGGATATTTGAGAACGGGGTACTGAAGAGAATATTTGGACCGAAGAGGGATGAAATAGTAGCAGGGTGGACAAACTATAACGAAGAGCTCCATAAGCTGTACTCTTCTCCAAATATAATTAGAATGATGAAGTCGAGGCGGATGAGATGGGCAGGGCATGTAGCCCGCATTGTGACCGAAAAAGGAGTGTATATAGAATTCTGCTGGGAAAGCCAGAAGGAAAGAGACTACTAGGAAGACCTAGGCTTCGGCGGGAGGATAATATTAAAACGGACTTTAGATAGGATTGGGTGTTATGGCCTGGATTGATCGGATCCAGGCTGGGAACCGGTGGAGGGCTCTTATGAACACGGCAATGAACCTTCGGATTCCATAAAATTATGATTAGATGAGCAACTGATGGCTTCTCAAGAAGAACTCAGCTCCATGGAGGCAGTTAATTAGTATGCTCTTGTCCCATTTTCATTTTGTTCTTAGTGTGTTAGAAACCTAACAACCGGTTCTGCAGTTTACAGATTTTAAACAACAGGTTCTACCGAACTGGTCGTAATGTGCTTAGTGATACGACTACCTGTAAGGGCGGAACCTTAACAAACACCCCACGGTTCCTCGATTCGAACTCATTCTCTTTCTGTACAAGCAGAATAGTGGGGGGGGGGATTTATGTCTTCTGGGATATAACGCCTTGTATTCCATTGAAAGTAAACCGACGTTCGGAGGAACATGTCGCCTTCATCTTCAGGGTCGAAGAATAAGCCGAGCAAGAAACCAGCGCTGTGCTTGCCACCTATGTTCTTGCTTGGTTTATTCCTCGACCCTGAAGATGGAGGCGACATGTTCCTCCGAAACGTCTATTGACTTTCAGTGAACTATACAGCGTTATGTTCCAGGAGATAGAACTCTTTATGGCCACCACTGTGAGAACCTCAAACCCGATATGGATAATGAGGGATTTACTGGTGCGATATATACAGTAGCACCGAATTGCAAATTGGTATGTCAGGTTCGTGGAGCATGTCAATCTTTCGCACGGTTCATCGATTTCTTTTGCAATTTTTCAGGGATACACCGCAGTCGTTATAAGGACGAGCGTCTTACGAGAGCGATAAACAATTTTTCGCATAATTATTTTTTTTAAATGACTATGTTTCCTCAGTAATGCCTTGGAACGCTTACGATAGGCCTGTGGAGTAATCTGTACCCGTGTCCCTCCTCCATATTAACGTCTGAACCAGATGATGTATTTTCATGAACATGCCACTAGAGGCTACACCGTTGTATGGCAATTTACTACCATAATATTATCAGCGTGGCGACCCTCTCACTTCCGAGGTTGGAATGACACCAGCACAGGTAATAGCATACTAGTTATGAGTCTCACATTTTTTTGTGTGTGTTTATTATTGGTAATGAGCTTAGATCTTGAAAAATATGCAAGAAAGGTAATTTTAAAGTTCCTTTCTTTTGTAAGATTTGAGGCTTTCACGGCGGTGACTATGAAGAAAGCAGTCTTCTGGGATTTGGCACCGTGTATATGTGGTGTTAACCGACGTTTCGGAGGAACGTATCGCCTCCATCTTCAGGGTAGAAGAAAAAATATAAGAATTCTGCAAGCGAAGAGACCGTGAGAACCCCGGTTAACACCACATATACACGGTGCCAAATCCCAGAAGACTGCTTCCTTTCTTTTCTTTATTTAATTCTATTCATTTATTTTTTGTAGAATGTAGAAGAATGACATGAAGGCAACTGAAACTCGTCGTGTTTTCTATTTAGTAAATGTAGCGAACTATACTTGTGACAGTTAATTCTGTATGATCCCACTGCGGTGGCTCGGGTTCGATCCCGGGTCTGGTCAAGTGGGATTTGTGGTGGACAAAGTGGCGTTGGAACAGGTTTTCTCCGAGTACTTCGGTTTCCTCTTCCAATCTTCATTCCACCAATTGCTCCACAATCACCCTCACCTATCATCTGGGGCTGGTACACTAGGCCAGAAGTGGCCACAGTACAAGGGACTTAGTCCCACCCCACTAGCAATAGAAAAATAATTCTGTATGACGATTTTCATGCCAACGAATAGAAAGATCGTAATGTAGCGAATCTTTTAGGCTGTATGTGGAATACTTCTCATAGTCTAATCTGCCATCCACAGAACTGGATCACTAAATTACGTAAGTATTAATTTTTAGTTTTTGCTACTCTCAACTTGCTCATATAGATTGAAGCATTTAAAAGAAACTAGATTTACAGTATCTTCCCGGAACATCATGTTAATAGTTCGTTTTACACAAATATCTAATTATTCTGGCCTGTTCAGTTTTAATGTAGAATCTCGGAATTTACCTAACTAGACAAATGAGACCACGTGAGACTTTAAAATGGAGTATTTCCGAGCCAGGATTAGAACCTGGAGTCTCCCGATTACGAAGCAGAAGTACTGCGCGCAGTTGAAAGTCGGTGACGGTTGGTTATGTGAAACGTATATCCGCAGAAAGTACACGTTCTAGAATTAGGCCTTGGAATGTGTACTGAAATCGACGATATTCTCTTTACGTTTCTGACGTATGCGAGCTAATGCGAACTTACATCTGAAAACTGGGTAACTAGGTATACGGGAGGCAAGGGTCACGGCCTGTGTAAACTTGCCGTGTTTTGACGTAGGATCAATAAATAGGTACAGTGGCGTGCTGCAAACCAACTGCGATATCCAGTGACCAGGCAGCGTGAGGACTGAAACTGCCTTCCACCGCGGCTGATTCTTCTAGAGTCGGCCCTCTACTTGGGGCCGATACTAGTAAAACGGTAGATTTCACTAGAATTATTCTCATGAATGTCTCAGCAGCATACATATTATTCACGACATTTGAATCCATGTCGAAATTTGATAAACCTGTCGCGTAATTTGATATGTGTAGCTTGTATCTTTTTCCAGTGCTGTGTATTGTTATGTTAACTTTTTTTTCCTTGGCTCTACAGCCCCAGTGGGCCTAGGCCTACCTCCATGAACTTCTCCGTTCACTTCGGTTTTTCTAGATCTTACACATACGGTAGGACTCCTTGGGCGAGTGATCAGCTGGTCGCAAGGCCTCTACCTGCAGACAAACACATAAAAACGCACACAAACATCCATGCCCTGAGTGGGATTCGAACCCACGATCCCGGCTTCTGAGCGAGCGAAGACAGTGCATGCCTCAGACCGCTCGGCTACCGTGACCGGCCACTGTTATGTTAACTTGGTATTAGAAATTAAATATTTGTATCGAAGTGACGTGAATTTTTTGCACTTCTGTTCAGGTCAGGGGTTGCTAACGGTTTCCTATCAGCAAGTAAAAATTAAAGAGAACTCTAAAAAGTTTAAGTAGGCTAACACTAATTTATCTATGATTAAGTAAAAAGTAAAGTTATCCCTGTAACAGCCCGTGAAGGGGTTGTGAGACGTTGAGTGTCCCACACTATCTAGACAATCGGCTCAAAGATGGCGGTAAGGGTGTCAGCCTTACGGGCCGGCCGCGCTTACTCCCCAGGAAATTATTCAATTAATTCCTGGTACTCATTTCTGTTAGAGGCTGAGTGAACCCCAGGACCATAGTGCGGCTGGAAGGATTAGGTCAATTGAAAAAAAATCCAATGACCTCATCGGGACTTGAACCCGCGACCTTCCGGCTTGTAGCATAGCTCCTCAACAAACTACGCTACCCAGTTTATCTAAGATTAGCGTCCTGTTGACTATTGTGCCACCGTCGTCTGCCTTGTAGTAGATCCTATGTTTATTTCGAACATTTTACATTCAGAGTACTCGTTATTTGTGCTGATGTTCCTTGTGATGTCACATCGACATCAGCTGTACCGACATTTATTTCTTTAAACTCCTGAAACGTCTGTATTCAGAATAATTTTAAGATTCCGAAGGAAGTCTGAGTACTTGTCCGCCCTTGCCCCAAATACGAACAGTAATATTATAAAACATAATTTGGTTGAGTTTCGTGAAGTTTCGCGTGAAGATGTGGCACTGGGCTTGTTTTGACGCTCTCCGCCGAGCAGGCTGCTTGTCGGTAGTGTTCTACATTTATATTCAGTAGGTACTTACTTCGAATCCCAGCATGAACGCGGGCTATCATCACCGAGTTTTTCTGTAATTCTCCTGGGTCCTTCCAGGTGAATGCCGGCAGAGATACTCGATTGGGTCACGACCGCGTCCAAAGCCTGTCCATTTCATTATTCATGAGTTATACCGTTCCATGGTATAAAATCAAAGGTACTGACAGCGCTGTAAAGCAACGTGCCATTAACAGTACTGACATGTTTGCTGGCTCTAGATATTTATATGTGGGGACAAAACTAGCGCCATTGAATGTTGGGTCCAGATGTTTTGTATGATGTAGAGATCTGAAAAGTATGCCACTGTATTTTAGAAGAAAAATTTAATGTATTGTCACGTGATAGTATGACTGTAGACTGGTTTTTGATTGATGATCGGATTTATTGAACTCTTTGATACAGCGCGTGACTACACTTTACAGTTCACAACTTCACACACACACGCACACCCTAATGTCTACAGTCACATCTCACTAGCCGTTGCTTGGTAGCGGCTTTCAACGGCAGTTGTTCCCCTTCCTCTGGGTTCCCGAGCTATCCCCAGCCTTAGCTATCAGCTTCTCACAGCAACAGTTCACAACGACTGAACCTCAGCAGTTCTCTGACTAACTCAGTCAATCACCAACCAACGAACTCAACTTTACTCCACTGACTGGCCCCTCACTGTCCTGCTTATAACACGGATCGCACAGAAAATACAGTTTCTCTCTTGCAGTTTACAGATCGTTGCCTAGTAACGGCCGTTGTCTAGTCTCCCTGTCGTCCACTGTTGTCATTTTCAATAGAAAATCATATTTAGAAGAGCTTCTTAAAATGTGCATTTTATTTTTTCACTTTTAGATCTTATGATTGGGTTAAGAATATACCTAGTCGAAGTGGAGCCTGTGGTGTTATTCGTATCCATGAATGTTAAATTCTTATTTTCTGAAGATTTTAACTATGGGGGATACTTAAAGCCCTGTGATGTTTTATCCCGTATTCGTATCTGTGAAATTTAATGTGATATTAAAAATAAAACTAATGTAAGTACTTATTCTGGAGTGAGTGAATGCTGTTGCTTTAGCAGACTGGTCGATTAATACTGTCAGGTCGACACACTTTAGCTGTCTCATCAGCTTTTCCATTCCTGAACTTTCTCAGAAACCGTTTCTGTTTGTACTCTGCTGGAGGTTTTAATCATTGGTTCGAAAATCGGCTACATTGTCGTCATGGATCCTGTCTGCTGCCTTTATCAAAACGATCATCATTAATGAAAGGATATATGCCACGACTGGCTCTGCATGGAACTGAACTAGTAGTAAATGAAGTTCCGTTAATTGGTAAATATTAGGCTTCAGTAGATAAGTATATTTAATACGTGTTGTAGTTTTTATTTAAGTTCGTTGTATAATCAGCAGCTGAAATCGTCGCTAAAGACCAAAAATAAATAGGAATAAAAAAATTGGAATTCTTTGGACGTGTTTACAATTGTAACCACGAAAATTGCATATGACAAGTAACAGTGTTTCGTACCTCTGGTAGATGGGGGAAGCATTATAGATACCTCTCAGCTAGTAGAGCCGGTCTCGCTGGCTGGGCGGGACTGATGGTAAGCACCAGTACCGGTAAGATATAGAGACTGGTAGAATATCATAGAGGGAAGCACAATGGACCAATACAGGTCTAAGTGCATGGGGAAACCCACCCTCTCCAAAAACTAACTAACAGTGTTTCGTGAGACGACATGTTTCTAGGGGTGGCCGAGTTCTTTTCTTATTTTACTAAAATGTCAACTGCAGTAAGAGCTGCGTGTGTTTTTTTTTTCAAAGATGCAATCGTACGAAACGTCAGGACACTACACTGACTACATCTAACGTTGTTCTGCGGGTATGTCGCGAGTCCGCGCGTCATTTCGTATTGTTAGTGGAAGAAGTCAGAAAACACAACGATGCGGTAACCTCAGATGGCACGATCTTCATACAGATCTTTATGAAAATCTGTCAGTTTATGTCTGTGATACGTATGTTTTGAGTTTTGCACAGTGGTGAAGAATTGTGGTCTTGTTTGTTATGAAATCATGTAGATTATTACTGCAAACAGATTATGCGGTGTTATATCCCAGAAGCCCACAGTATGAATATAATAGTTCTCGATTTGAGGTTCACAGCAGTAACTATGGAGACTAGGTCTTCTTGATTGCAACGCCGTAAAGTTAAAAAAGAAAACGATCTACACGGCGTTACGACCCGGAGGACCGATTTTCTTTAATATAAAATTATCCATATTTGAATCAAGAGGGCTGATATGCGTACAAATTTATGAAGACATATTCTGTTTTTTTAATCGCATGGTCGCAGTTTAGAGAAACCTTTCCAGTTTCTTAGCAAACCTTTACGATTATGACAACTATGTCTTTCATAACGACTCTGTCCTGAGAATTGTCGGCGTTGATAGAGGACGTAAAAGACACTCTTATGAGGAACCTTCATGCTACAGGAGGGTATATGACGGTCATTTCATAACTTTTATAGATATAAAGAGGACGTACGGGAGGGGCCTTGAACAGTATTTTCTGTAGCGTAATATCTGGCTGCAGTGATCTTGTCTTTTAATTGGTATATGGGCTTAACATTGACACAGTATGTTTGCACACAAATTTAAAGTAACTGAGTTTCTAAAGCTAAAGATACATTTTAAATGAAGAGTGGGAAGGTACACTCCATAGCGATTACATAATCCAGATCCTTTCTTTTGTATATTGGCTTTCATGTTCATTAACTGAATTCAGCGCCATGATGCGGCACATTACTTGAGCAGCTGAGGGAGAAGGAACCCGAAGGTTCATTACCATGTCCACAAATTCCTTTGAGCCATATTAAAACCTGGTCGGTCCAGTCCTCACACATGATTCTTTAAGATGCTTCTCTAGGTCCTCTAAATGGTCTTTTTCCACGAGTATAACGTTATATTCTTCGTCTTCTCCACGCGTGCTACATGTCCTGCCTCCTCATTCTCCTTCGTTTAATCGTCGTAAAGAAATTAAGTGAAGAATACAAATTATGACGGGCCGCATTATGTAATTTCCTGTATTTTCGTGTTATTTACACTGTTTTTGGTCTAAATACTCAGCTCATCACTTTGTTTTCGTTGCGTAAATTGACTGTGAAGAGTACGTTCATGTTAATATAAATGATCCGGATGACTTGCGTTTCTGAATCTCAACAAATTATTCGTAATGGAAGAGAATGTCACGTATCAATAATCTAGTCTAAAACTTGCAGTAAGTTCGATGGAGTGGCGTCTAGATGGCAGTTGTGTTGCAGCTGAGAGTCCGCTGTCGCTTGAAGGGTTTCGTGTTTCAGGGAATCGATACTAATCGAAAAAAGAACAGAAATTTGTAACATACATTGTAAAAACTTGTCGCTTATAAATCTATATGCAGATAGCTAGGGTTTCTGTTTCGTGATCAAGAGACTACTGTTATTTCTGACGTCTGAAACACTTCTCAGATTAGGGGTCACTGTTGCGAACTTCAGTGTTTTAGGTTACTGAATCGAATTGGTTTGTACAGAGATAGCGCAGTAGGCTTGTTTTCAGAAGGTGCTCCTTTCGAAAAAGTGTTTTTAATGCTGTCTCTCCTTGTATATATGGATGTGCGCCTCGCTGTCTCTTGAACAGTTGGACGGATTGTATTCATATTCTCTGAAATAATTGAAAGAATAAAAGAAATGAACTTCGACACCCATATAAAGGTATAAGAGGAACGGATGAAAGAAGAAATTACCCGAATTCAGCCTGCTCTTAATTTCCTCTTGAATGAAATTTTGATTTCTTAATGTCGTTCCCAAATATCTAAACTGTGCCACATTTTCAAGGGATTTATTACCAGTCTCTGTGTCATGATTTTGCTCTGCATTCTGATGACGAGACAGTAACATACTCGCATTTGTTTTTTCTGCGTTTGCTTCTAGACCAACATGTGTACTAGTGTTATTTAAGTTTGTGTTTTTTCATTATGGTATCTATATTATCTCCCATTACACATCAGCATAGACCAGAAGCTAATGTGTCCCATTTAATTTCAGTCCCACCTTGTTTCCTGGACCTTCCTAATGGCATATTCCAAAGCAAAGTAGAAAAGTAAGGGCGATAAAGCATCTGTTTGTTTCGGACCATTTTGGATAGGAAAATTATCAAATGTTTAACTATACGGACAATACCATGCGTTTCATTTAAACACATTTTAATCTCAGAATTACTGGTTTTTTTCCTTTTTTTTTTTAACTTTTCCCATCGTCCGGAATTCTAGGTAATAAAAGACACGACGTTTCAGAAGCTGGATCTGTTTCCGTCTTCAGGTGAGGAAGAGACCTAGTCAGTTGGTCCCCTTAGTAAGATCCAATCTCAATAACTGGACAACTGTCAGATTTATCCAGCTGTTTCAACATATAAGACTAGGTTAGTTCAGCGGGAGATAACAAGAAACCATAACATAAAAATTGTGGTAGAGCACGCACCTCCTTTTCTATCCTAGTTTCACGCATGTGCGTGTAATGGGAAGTTGTAACCGTTCTTTATAATTTAACAGGCTCTTTCATATTAATTAAAATTGTATTAAGTTCAGGCCACATAATCTACAAAGAAATATCCGGCAGATAGCCAACTTTTTACACTGAGAAGTGACATAGTTCAAGTTTTGCTATCTGGACAGGAAGTAATATCTGGTACATTTTCTGGAATTCTGGCAGTTTCAGCTGAGTCAGAAGGCCTTAGAGAATGCGACAGGTGACAGTTTGGAACGGCAATAACTTAGAAGAGGTAGTGCCTGAGCCTCTTCTCCTGATCTTAACACATCAAGCCGCTATCAGCATAAGAGAGCAACATGGTTGTGAAGTTACTAATTTAGGGAACCTCCTAGTTTTCAAAGTAGACCATTAGTACATGTTTGGAGGAGTGGATTTCTCTTGGATACTGTGGTTCGTCGACCCCAGGATTTCAGAGAGTTCGTTCTTCCTCGGAAGTCTTCATCCAATTTTCGACAAATTGAAACGCAAAATTACTTCGCTTCGTCTAAGTACTACTTCTGATGTTATAAGCTATAGAAAGTTCAAAGTCAAAATGTGAGAACATTTTGGTTTCCTTTAAATATAGTGTTCAGTTATTAAAAGCCAATAAATAAATACCTTAAATGCAAACTTTCTTGGAGTGGTGTACGTGACAGTAGCCTGAGGATCATCCTGCCTTACCCCAGCAAGGCCCGTAAGACCCTAGAGGAGCACTCATCTCGAACCTTACTGAGTAGAACCCAGCTACTCCCGACTTTTCTCTACTTGATCGACACCTGATTGATTATAGGTAAAGAGAACTTTGGACTAGCATCAACAATCACAACTCTCCTTCCTTCCCACCTAACTCTTCGACTTCCACGAGACAAGAGGTGCATTACAACAGCAGCGAAGGTGTCCCAGCAGCATCACAAGGAAGGGAAGGACTGTAAGAGCGATATCCCACGTCCGGCCATAAGAAGGACAGTCACAAAGTTAACCGCATAAAAATGCATGACATATCCCATTTTTAGTTTCCGAATGCCTGTTTTCCCACTGGCTCTCCAGAACGCCAGCTTGGCACGACTCTCTCCCTCAAGTGGCTTATGCTCTCTCGCAGGGGATAACCTGCCAAATTACACTCTCTGCATACCCCGCGTCTCGTTCAACATTGGGCGGGCCGAAGCTTTGGAAAGTCATTTTCTCTCCGGCCTGCAAGGTGAGTCAGTTGTGGAAACAAGGAAGCTTCTCTGCTCTGTTGTTAAATTAATTTGGCCCTCATACTCGAGAATAGGGGGGGCACGCGATAACGTAGTTGTTTGAGGCACTATGCTACAAGCCGGAAGGTCGCGGGTTCAAGTCCCGATGAGGTCATTGAATTTTTTCAATGGACTTAATCCTTCTAGCCGCACTTTGACCCTGGGGTCGACTCAGCCTCTAACAGAAATGAGTACCAGGAATATTCTTGGAATATTCTTGGGAGTAAAAGGTGGCTGGCGCATAGGGCTGACAACCTTGCCGCCATCTATGAACCGGTTGTTTAGAGAAATGTGGGAACCTCAACATCTCACAACCCTACGGGCCTCCATGGCCTATTACAGGGATACCTTTACTTTTACTCGAGAATAGAATGTCTTGCCTGTTTCCTTTGAGAGTTAGTTTCGAGACTGGGTTTTAGGTAAGCGATAGAATGTCTGTATTGGGGATCAGTTACTCGAAATGATTGTAACGTTTCAGAAGGAAAAAATGGGGGCGGGGGGACAATTTCCACTCCCAAGATAGCCTGGACCCACAATCATGGACCCACAATCACAGTGATTGACCGTCTAAGGCTATCCTTTGTGTGAACCGCTCGGTCCCGTTTTATTGATGCCTCTTGAAATATGGGACCGAATTCTTGAGCCCTGACATATAAATTCCTACAGTTTTAAATTACCCGTCAGTGTATTGTTATCGAAGCAAGAGCCAGTCTTTGTTATAGTTAGATCAGTGTTTACCCCTTAATTTAGAACGCGGAATAATAAGGCTATACACATATATTCAGACAATATTTACAGCTCATTTAAGAATGGTAGAATTTCAGCAAGCATTCCTTTGTCCTTATCCAAAATATGTTATCGTTCCATCGATTTTCCAAGGCAAGAGATTAAGCTGTAGTTCTTTTCCTGCTCTAATTCGGAGCAAACGGATTTCCAAATGCATGCTTTGAGAGTTTGCATACCTCGTTCGCTTTTATTTTTAGTTTATTATAAGTTGTTTTGTTGCAGGTACACATACTGTACTGCAAAGATTAGCACGTTGCAGGTATACTGCATAAGAACAAGAAATTATTCACTATTTAAAGCAGCGTTTCAAATAAGAGTTGCATATCTTCAAGGAAATGCATATTACTTTGTAATACCGTATTTACGCATGTATAGGCCGCACATTTTTTGCCAAAAATTCAAGAGGAAAACTGGGGTGCGGCTTATATTCGAAATCACACTTCATTTAAAAAAAATTAATATTCATAATTAGTAATACAGGGTGTTCTACTCCTGAAATAATATTCCAAGAAAATTATTTTTTCTATAATTTCTGTCTGAAAATTGTTCTGCGGCCTATACACGCACGCGGCCTATACATGCGTAAATGCGGTATATCGATTCCTTATGCTGTGCGCCGTTATGGGAAATGTCTATAAAGTTCGTTTTGAATTTCATGTAAAGCGAGGATTATACTGGACTGGCATTAAAAAAAATAAAGTTCTCCCAAGAGCTTTTAGTGTTGACCTCCACAAAAACAAATTACATCAGAGTCCGTAGTATAATTGCGGAACTGTTGATGTAAAAGTGGTGTAATTCTCTAAGGCCAGAACACAACTATATGTAATAATACAAATGCCGTCGTGAATGCAACAATTTATTTGGTTGTAGTTCTTTGTCTTGCGTATTAAAGATGAGCAGCGACACACACACACAGGGAGCCTGCACAGAACAATACGTGAACGGTGCTGGAAACAAGAAATAGCCGCTGCAGCACATGTAGACACAGAGCAGGTATCCCTGCGATTTAAAACTTTAAATTTTGAATTTTAAAAGTTATAAAATTTTAAATTTAAATTAGGATTCCAAAATCAAATTGACGAGCGTATGTTGGCGAGATTTTAAACAAAACTGACAGGCTGGTTTTTTAGATTTTAGATTGTATGCAGTGTGACAGCTACGTAGTGAAAAATACACCTGATGATGTCCGGTTGCGGCCGAAACATGTAGTGTAGAGGAAGAAGAGACAAAGAACTGCAACCAAATAAATTGTTGCATTCACGACGGCATTTGTATTATTACATATAGAATTGTATAGTGCAACAGGATGCTTAAACATAATACAGCCAGAACACAAATGAAATGTTTTTGAGAACAAAGTGCTGATGACAGAATATTAGTTCTGTCCGAGATGATGTAACAAGGAAGCGAAGAGAATGTATAAGGAGACAAGTTCTTGTGCTTGAACAAATAGGTTTATTAGTAGGGTGCCATTTTAAAGATCTTACATATGATTTATTCATGAATTGTTACCTGTTTGTCCTTAGTAACGGTTTAAAGTAAATTTCATTTGCGCGATCAAGCACTTTCCTGTGTAAGATTTGAGGCTTTCACGGCGGTGACTATGAAGAAAGCAGTCTTCTGGGATTTGGCACCGTGTATATGTGGTGTTAACCGACGTTTCGGAGGAACGTATCGCCTCCATCTTCAGGGTAGAAGAAAAAATATAAGAAATCTGCAAGCGAGGAGACCGTGAGAACCGGTAAAAGCAGACAGTCTGCTTCCTCCGAAACGTCGGTTAACACCACATATACACGGTGCCAAATCCCAGAAGACTGCTTTCTTCAAACACTTTCCTCTTGGTATTTATTAGGCTGTTGAAACAGTGGTCTGAACATTGGGCTGAAAAAGACTAAAAAAAAAAAGTAACAGGATTTTGCGGGTGACCCTGTTGGGAGACGAAAACGGAGCCAGTGTTAAGTGAATCTTAAGGAGAGAGGTTTCAGTAATGTGGTTAACTCTGACCACGGTTTTCATCCAGTAGCTGACATCTATATTAGTTGGGTTGAATATTCGGGCTGTAATGCTCCATAGTCATTTTTTTCGTATTATGTAGCGAATAATAAATCGCAAATGCGATTCCTTAAACACAGTTCTGGCGATGTTTCAAATTTCTGTAAAAAGTGTGGAGCGAAATAACGAAACAAATGTGTGAGCTGCAGTCTCCTAGAAGATTCACAGTGTTGGTTAACAGAACAGCGTGAAATTGTGTTTGCCTTTTGTCATCACGTTCCAGTGGTATTGTGGACTGTTGGATAAGGCATATTCCGCAGCTCTGGTGTTCTCGTGATCTTGGAAGCAAGGAATACGTTCTAGTTTCAGTTGCATAGAACAAAAAGCAGTTAACTACCAATTCTTAAATTATGCATAAATAGATTATAGTTAGAATTAATGAATATGTCCATAATAAAAACATCGATCAGTGACCAAAAAGTTGTGTTAGAAACTAATGTAGGCCTAATCACAACAGCGAGTCCCAGTGGTTCTAAGAGGAAGTTACAGGAGAACAGAGAAAGCTGCATAAGAGGAGCTTCATATTGTGTCCGTCAAAGACGATGAAATGGGACCGAGGTGTAGCACGCATGTAGGAGTTAAGAAATACAGATACAGTTTTGCCCTGGAAACTTGAAAGGACTACTTGAGAGACCAATGCGTACACAGGAGAATAACATTGGAAATCATAATAAAGAAATATAGTATCAGGTTGTAGAAAGAATGAAATTGACTTTTTTTATTGCTAGTGGGGTGGGACTAAATCCCTTGTACTGCGGCCACTTCTGGCCTATTGTACCAGCCCCAGATGATAGGTGAGGGTGATTGTGGAGCACTTGATGGAATGAAGATTGGCAGGGGAAACTGAAGTACTCGGAGAAAACCTGCCCCAACGCCACTTTGTCCACCACAGATCTCACTTGACCAGACCCGGAATCGAACCCGAGCCGCCGCGGTGGGAAGCCAGCGACTAACCGCTTGAGCTATGGCGCGGCCTACTGAAATTGACTTAAACGAGTTCTGAGTTTTCCGCCATAAGAGGTGCAGGTGCAGCGTACGTTTCTTTTTAGTCAACGCATTTGAAGATTAATTCTATCATCGTACCTTCGTTTCGGTCTGTCTCTCATTGTAAATTGGTCTTCGGAGATAATTTGAGTGACATTTAGTTTCCTGAAAGTACGAAGAAATGAAGATGTTGAAAAATATTTTTCAAGTTATATGAGCTGTATTTCAGGTGGTTACAAGAAATTGAATTTGGCTCGGTTTATTCAAGATATAGTGCCATTTTTGAGTTGTTGTGAATTTTCAGTCCATGAACGGGACTCAAGACTTCCAGCTGAAGAATTCATTACCGTCGTTCCCAAATATTTTAATTCTTCCGAAGTTTCGAAGAGTTTAACAGCAATGTTTCCATTTTGATTTCATCTTTTATTCTAGTAACGAGACATGAATGTATTTGCTGATGACGTATGTTCTTCACAGTCGCTTGGCCTTTCGTGGAATTCCCTGCTCTTAAGGAGTTAGACGGTTCGTTACAGTCTTCACTAGATCCCGCCACTGGACCCCTATCCTTAGTGAGTCCCCACATTCATAATCTATTTATCTAAAATCCAATTTTATGTTATCCTCGTGTTTACTCATAGGCTTCCCACATGTTCTCTTCCCATGAGGTTTCTCGACCAAAACTATGCACATTTCTCATGTTCTCCAAGTTCGTTTCGTGTCCCCACTCGTTGGTTTGACTAACCTGATAATATTACGTTAAAATGTAAATTAGGAAATATATCATTAAGTACTTCTACATACTCTTGTTACTTCCTCTCACTGGTCCAAGTATTTTGTTAAGCATTGTGTTCTGAAATACCCGACAGCGAGACACCACGTTTGGCACTCCTACTAAACAACGGTTAAATTGTATCTTTATTCGTACTCATGACTAATACAACAGGGTAAATTGTAGTTTTGTGTATCTTAATCGTCAGCTGAATAGCAACGTTCAGCCATTGAATTTCCTATTGTGGAAGTCATTAGTGAGCTGAGAGACTGACTCCTGCTTGTGGCATCAAGACGGGATTGTTTGTCGCCACAGGCTGCCATTCGTCGTGTAAGAACAGAGACTGAAAGCGAGGTCGTGTTCGCTGGAGTTTTACGCTTTTATGCTGTAAGTTACATACTTGCACTGTAATAACATTATAATGTGGGCTTTTGAATGCAGCTTATGTATCCTCGACATAATTCGTTGTTATATTTCACTTTTCGCTAGTTTTTATGTTTTATGTTCCCCGAAGTTTCTTCTTTACGCCTTTCTTCAGGGAAAAAAACGGTATTTCAATATTGTTTTACGTTCAAATTTATTGATTAATATTATGTCTGTTTATTCTCGTGTATGGACAGTCGGATACTCTGAATGTAAACAAAGAAAATTTATAGGCATATTTAGGCAGTTCCCCCTAATGACTTCGTCACGTCATGGTACTGTTATTGATTTTTTTAATCAGTTGAGGCTGTCCGTTGAAATGGGATATGCGTGGGTTGATTTTTTCGTCCACTTTTTTTCACTGCCTTATACAGTATATGTCAAATTGTTGGAAAGAATGTGGAAGGAAGTTGTAGAGACCTAATTTAGTGTACTATTCCAGCATACACCCGAAGAAGGTTAGGAAACCCCGTGGTGTGTTACAAGCAAAGGAATACAAATTAATTTGTACAACACAGGTACAACCTTTGTAGGAGGTTCACACGTGTTAAGTGTGCACATCCTCCGATGCTCATGTAAACTGAGCTTTTAGAATCCCCCTATCAAAATGCAGATTAGAAGTAAAGTTATGCTCTGAGGTGTGTGAAGATGTATGGCGGGAATGAAGGCGCGCTCCAAGTCAGTCTTAACCTTAACATTAGATTGAGGCAAGTGGTGTCTTCATCCTGTGGCCGCTTTACCCTAGAGGAAAGAACCTTCACAAAAGGGAGAGGAAGCCGAGTGGATCCCAGTGCCGTTCTCGATTCCCTCGTCCTGACGGAAGCACTCGTAGAATTTCAGTTGTCCAGCCAGTAGCCAGATACTTTCCTGACCGAGCTATTGAGTCTCGGTATGAAAACATAGTAATATAATCAGAATGTTTGATCTTCGAGTATCGAGCGGTATGGACTTCTGAGTAACGTACCCACTGCGAAGGACGTTCATTAACTAATGTGTTAATAGAAATGCATTTCTTTTGACAAGTATACCGCCGTAGCATGTTATATGTTTGTTGTTTATTTCAATGGTTAGAGCAGGAATTGTTTGTTATAACTCTGCTAATAGCCACAGAACTTGTAAATATAAAGACGAACGCACGAAAGTTTCATGTCCTGCCGAAGCTGATGTAACGAATTCGCTTTGTTTAATCTATCATGACATCAGCGATATTCGACTGTTTTGAGCCAAAACCTGTTGTGCCAGTTGCACAGTTTTCTTATCTTTAGCATATAAGAGCCAGTAAGATGTGTATTCTTTAGCTCATAGAGAACGCAGGCCTATATATTCTGTGTCCTGCTTCATATTAGGTTTAAATGTTAATGATATTGTGACAGGGCTCAATGCCAGAAGAGACGGCCGTTGCTGGAAATTGATCTGTAAACACGTTTCCACGGCAACCAAATCACGTGACCACAGTAGCATAGACACGCGCAACAGTAGAGTAACTGTTGGAAGCGGTGACTCGGGTTACATATAAAACTGTAAATACTGTAATAGGTATCCATAAGGAACCGAACTCTTAACGAATGACTGTAGAATGCCGACATGTGAAATTGTAAATATAGATGACATGTACTACTGATTTTGACCGCGGTAAATGACATACCCGTCCTCTTGTCATATTTATCTTTGGAGCCGTTAAAGATGGGTTTGTCGCGTAAGTCGGACAGGTTTTCCTACAAGTAGTACTTGTGATTAGAGAATCAAATCCTGATGTCCCACCGGGAGTCGTATTAAAAACTAAATGAAATTTTGAAATCCTTTACATCTTTTGTGGATGACCGCATACAGTCATTACAGGAATATGGAAAGGAAGATAGGTGTGAGGAATGAAGATACGAAAGAAATTATTTTCTCCAAGAGTAACTTTGCGCATGCGTTAGAACGTAACTGCTTGATGACTGGGTGTCCTGAGATTCATTTGTGGTTTAGTCCAGTCCATCTTGGAAATGTCTGAAGCAGCGACGCTTCTGACTTTGAATTCTGAAGGTTCCCGGTCGAACCAAAACTGCGTTATGTGTTGTGCTCGCAGGGCTAGTTCAAGAAAGTTTAGAATCTGCAAATCTTCGTGTTGCATAGAGACTAATAACTCCATTATTCAAATGCGCAAACTAAATGAGGCGAAACAACAAAAATTAACAATTTTTGCATTAGAAAATAAAAGATAAACAGCACTTGAGTCTCGTGGCAGAAAAACGTACTGCGGTGGGAGAACTAATTTTACTTGCAGCCAAGAAACTCGTAATCATTAGGTGTGTGGAAGAAAAGCTGCAAACTACTTGATTGTGCCCCTCATTCAGTTAATACCGCGTTACCTAAGTTGCAAGATGTGGAACCTACAGTTAAAAGACATTGTATTAAAACGTGTGCACAATAACAAGAAGCTACTTTGCACTGCAGTAAGACGAGGCAGGTGACATCGCAGGCGTATAAAATATTCGTGCGTACACCAGATATGAATAAGAGGCAACACTGCTGGAAGATATTTTGCTTCGCCACCCGGTTAAGTTTTTGCAAGGAATTCATTGGAATATGCACTGACGGTGCGCGGAAAATGGCAGAATTCGCAGTGGCTGGCATCTACCAAGCGCTGTCTAGTATCACACGGTTGCTATGCAGCATTCATCTAGAAACACTATCTGCAAAGGTTGGACACTTCTGTCAAGACTCTTAATTTCATGGCACTTAAAACTACTCGTATGAACTGAAGAATTGTTTATGTACTATGCGAAGAAATGTGTAGTGCTCATTTCAGACTTCTCCTCCATACAGGAGCAAGGTGGCTCTGAAGAGGCAAAACACTCTGATGTTTGAAATACGTGCAGAAGTACAGTTATTTGTATCGTAGTTTTAATTTCAGTTCAGAAGATTCACACATGGCTGTTGTAATTAGCTTGTCCAACGAATATATTCATGCGCTGAAATGATTCGAGGAATTTCAGTAACATTGTTAGAAGTGAGGGACCAAATTAGCACGGTCATTAAGACAGTTCGTTATTTGTTACCGTCTTATTGTACAGAAGTGGAAGAAAACAGTAGCAACATAGTAGATTCTAAAGGGTTCTGACGATGGTGTATAACTCTCAGAAGTACTGGGGGTTTGGACCTTGTCCATCGTTCGGTACTCTGTAAAGTTAGAGGACACAACAGTTCGGAAACAGGATCTGTTTCCATCCTCAGGTGAGGGGAAACACCTACTCTGTTGGGTCCGTTAGAAAGAGCTAACCTCAGTTACTGGGCAGTATATTATAGCAGTGTACTACAATGTACACAGGCAGCCTCTGTGTAACCTTCAACGGGTATTTAAACTACTTCTAAATACGTAAAAGGAAAGATTAAAATGTAATTGATTTGCGAGGCTTCATGCAAATATGTACGTCAAAGCAATGTAATAAAATGCATAAAACTGTTAACTTCTGTAGATATCAGTCTGCCAGTCACGGTAGCCGAGCGGTCTAAGGCATGTACTGTCTTCGCTCACTTGGAAACCGGGATCGTGGGTTCGAATCCCACTAAGAGCATGGATGTTTGGTTTGTGTGTGTGCGTTTTTCTGTGTTTGTGTACAGGTAGAGGCCTTGCGACGAGCTGATCACCCGCCCAAGGAGTCCTACCGAATGTATACGATCTAGAAAAACCGAAGTGAACAGATAAGTTCATGGATGTAGGCCTAGGCCCACTGGGGCTGTAGTGCCAAAGGAAAAATATATATATATATATCAGTCTGCTCCCAATTAGTTTACTTCATTTCATTGCCTAATATCGGTTCTTCTTAGTGTGAATTTTGATGAAATTCAGATGTTTCCTTATCTACATAACTAAAATCTGTTCCGCCTACTACGAACAAAAAGAGAAACCAGTCTATCTTTACTGTTTTGCAGTTCTAACTTTTGATATGTATTTATTGCACTTTTATTGCAGATATGAATATATTCCCCATTCGAAGAGCGTCATTTCCTGTACCATTATTGAAATGGAAGTCAACTGGAATAGCTAGTGTGCTAAAACAATGTGTGTACTTATTATGAACGAAATTAGTTACGAAGGGGAATTCCGGTTTTGGCAGTGATGATGTTCTCAACTCATATAGCCAGAAATTTTACTTGTATATTGTTAATATTTTCGTCATACCGAAAATGTTTTAGACAAGAGTTGTAGGCGGTGATGAAATCTCTAGGCTACTTTATGTTTTCGCAGCGAGCATGTTTTGTGTTGATTTCGGTCTCGAGTTAGCCGCTTCATGTGTCCAAGTTCCAACTTTCAACCTATGTCGCTGTCATCAGCTTGGTGAAACCAAAATGCCGACGTATGGTGTATTTACGGTTTTGCCAGCCGGACTTCCCGCACTTAGAGATTTCCTCACCAATCTGAACGTCATACGTCCCAACATCAAGATGTCCATGCAACTGGACAAAGGCCGCCGATGGCCCTTCTTTGGCGTCCAGGTTACACGTCGTCCGGACAACCATTTGAGACATGCGATCAACAATAAACATACCCACACAAAATAAATACCTCCATGCAGGGCTCCATGATTTTGTAGTGGGATGTCCGATCAGGGAGCAATGAAATCCTGCGCAGTGGCGGATTCGAATTGTTAGGCCCCACTACCTGGTAACGGCACTGTGTCTTGTATTCTGAAGTGAAGTGGCTATCGGAATGATGCTACTGGCGTAAATGCGCAAGTACGAACAGGCGGAGTATATGTTGTTCGAAAATAAAGGCGAAAGGAAAAATAAATATGAGTGTGAACTTGGATCAAGTTGGGATGCTGGAATATGTGATATAAACTCCGTCCTAAGTGCAACAGTTTATTGTAGGTCTTTCTTGCTTTCTTCTACACTACATGTTTCGGCCGCAACCGGCCATCATCAGGTGTATACACTCACGTCGCTGTTAAACTGCACTTAGTTTAAAATTTAAAACACAGCTCTTCCCAATTGTAGAAGAAAGCAAGACGAAAGACCTACAATAAATTGTTCCACTTAGGACGGAGTTTATATCATATATCGTATAGAGTGCAACAGGATGCTTAAATACAATATTGCGATGCTGGAAGTTGAATGTCTAGGATATTGGAGCGAGACAGAGACGGATGGGGCGGTGCATAGGAGATGAGAGAAGAAGGTATGAAGATAAGGAAAGAGAGGAAATATTACGACTGGGCCATAGATCTATTCAGAGAAGAGGGAGATTGATGGAAAACTCTAGAAATGTCATTATGATCTGTTTGGGGCCTTGAAACCGCCTTCTGAATTGATTCTTCCTCCAAGTCATTGTGCCACATGTAATCTAGAAGTGTTGAATGCAACTTAATATACCATTTCTCAATTTCTGCACGTGTTATGAGATATTCTGTCTTAGCGAACCTTAGCACTAATGATTCATGTTGAAGAGGCACTCAACTCGAGCCTCTGCCGGATGACCAGCTGTCACGGCTGGAGTTTTTCGTGATTTTCCACAGTACTTCCAGACAGATTCCAGGTTGTACTTTAAAATGGGCTTATTTTGATATCATTGTCATCTCATAATTCGTAATCTTTATGACAATTCCCTTTGCATACAATGCAATATATAAAAGGTTCATTTAATGATAACTGGATCATTTACTTTCATTTACCATTGTAAGGTCTTGCATCATAAAAAAGTGTGTTGAAATATGAGTATTTAACGCTTCTGTGTGTGGGCAGCAGATGTAAGTATGCATGGAGGAGGCACATGATTGGAAAGCCTCTTAGAATACTGAGGTTCCCTATACTTGATTCTGAGAATAATATTCAAATAGTTTGCGAATATATAAACTGCATGGAACTGGTTCACGATGAGATCGAATGGAGTGAAGATTTATCATCCATCTAAGGTGGCCTACAAGTGCAAGGTTCAACTCAAAATTAGCAGGTCAGAATGTCAATCCATGGAAGCAGAATGACAGATCGAATGGAAGCTCAGTTTCAGTAATCAGTATTTACATACAATGTAAGGCCTCGCCATAGCTCAAGCGGTTAGTTGCTGGCTTCCCACCGCGGCGGCCCGTGTTCGATCTCGGGTCTGGTCAAGTGGGATTTGTGGTGAACAAAGTGGCGCTGGGGCAGGTTTTCTCCGAGTACTTCGGTTTCCCCTGCCAATCTCCATTCCACCAGTTGCTCCATAATCACCCTCACCTATCATCTGGGGCTGGTACAATAGGCCAGAAGTGGCCGCAGTACAAGGGACTTAGTCCCACCCCACTAGCAATAAGAAAAATACATATAATGTAGTTCGGTACTAAACGGTGTTGTAAAGAGGGTCAGTGTACATTTGCCAGGCGCGGTGGAAGAAGTAAGTACAGCCTGTATGACGTTTAGCGTCCATACTATTTGAATTACTTGTAAGAGAAGACGTGTAACTAACGAAGACGGAATGATATTCTTTCATTCTCGAGGTGCCTTATTTCTTGTAAACTGAGTAATTAAGACCATTAAACTCTTCTCTTTTAATAAATAAACATTAAATTCACAAGAAAATATTCACTGTTTGTCGATAGCCGTACAAATTGGCAAGAAGTCTAAACGATAGACCTGTACTGAAAGAATAAACAACCAGTATTAAGGATTCACTGTTCGCTTTTGTTACATACACTGAAATAAAATTAAGCACTCACACACATATACACACGCATAGTTTTAAACTACGTTTCAGAGTCTTATTGTAATAGCAGTGAATAAGAGAAGTAAAATAAATCTCATTGAAATTCGTTCCGAACTGAAAGTACGAGTTTGTTTTGTTTTCTTCGTTTTGATTTACAGTCTGTTGTTGAAATTTTTGGAGCATTTCTTATAGATACGCCGATTATGATGGAGAATAAAAGACTTCTGTAGTACGATCAGCTGAACTTTAGTAATTAAATATATACAGGGTTATTCATAAGTCTGTGAAACATTTTGAAAATTTACAATAAATAAACTACGCAACGGATACCAAATTTTATTACACTGAAATAGAGATAAACTCACAAAATTTTTTTTACATAGTTCACAGATGCTCAATATGTCCATCTTTGCTGATACGGCAACATCTATGCGATAATCCATTTCGTCCCACTCCCGTGTCATATCACGGTTCAGAGCCACAGGAGTGGTGATACAGTTGCGAAGATCCATGAGATTAGCATGCAGTGGAGGCTTTAAAAACCCTGTAGAGATCCATTCTCTATCGGCGTAAGAATTACCATGTTCTGATGCATAGTTTATTTGTTGTGAATTTTTAAAATGTTTCACGGACTTATGAATAACCCTGTATTTGTACCTATAAATTCAGGTAGGGAAAGCTTTATTTAATTAATATTAAGATTGAGGGAGTTTTATAAAGTTAGGATATGTTCGGGAGACCATTATTGAGTGTTGAACTTAGGCCTACAAGTCTGGAAATATACGCGCAACGTCACTTTTACTCGTATATGTTAATCTCGAAAACTGTAAGACATACGGGAAAGGGGTGCTGGACATACGTTTCATTTGTCTCTGCAGTTTTTTGTTCGCTCCGATAAATATTTTACGAGATATCCTCGAGATTGGCCCAGAATCCAATGTAAGTTTTCATGTAATGTCATTTTTACATGATTTTGGCCCCAATCGGAATGTGTAAAATATTATTAAAATATCAGAATATCGAATTTCTAATGCAGATTCGTTAAGCGGTTTTGGAGTTGTTTCATGACTATTTATGGACAGACAGACCGATTTTAATAGGCACTTCTGGGGGTTTCGAGCGTACCTAAAACTATTGTTTTACTCAGATTTACAGTTGACTGTTGGATGAGAGAATAACGTGTCACATACAGGTAAGGATAAAAGGCTCTCTTAGCTTGACCTGGCAGGGCAAGAAGACAGTATTTGATCAAAAGCAAAAGAAGGGAATAAAAGGAACGGGGTCAGAAGGCGTGAAATAAAAACTGGCCCCTACCATAAACGTGAAGGATAAGGGTGGAGAGGGAACACTTAGAAGTCAGAGAGGCGCGTCTGCTATTCTCATCCCTTTTTGCGAGCGCATGAAAGTACTAGCGCTTGACAAGGAAAATCAAGAGCTTATGCATGTCACAGCGAAGTTGTAGGCGGGGGGTGAAACGTTACGGCATAGAGGTTGGCTCTCCTTCATGTTTTGGAGCTCCTGGTTTCGATTCTCGGCCCGGAGACTGGGTACCATAATGGAGATTATTTGTAGGTTTCTTCAGTCCTTTTACTGAAATAATGGAATTAATACCTTAGAATAGGTGACTACCACTTCCCGCGTTTTTCCCAGTCCTTCATATTCTGCCTTTCATTCTACGATGTCTAGGCTAACGTTTGCAGATGAGGAAATTCCGTTAATACGGAAAGCGAACAAGTAGGAAGGACAAAGTAAATCATATGATTTTATCAGTTTTATACTCATAATAATTTAATATGTTGATTTGAAGTGGATGTTGATGGCAGTATAAGTATAAGTATAAGATTTATATAAAATGAAACTGAGTATATCAATATACGGATTTCATAAAAGTATCTGGAAAGAGGGATATTAGTGTTTGTGTAAATGCGAGAACTAGAAATAATGTAACTGAAAAATGGAGGAAATGCATATGCCAACGCATAATATTCGGACCATATATTAGCTTTGTTTTTTTAACTTAATTAAAAATCTTTACACAGAATTATAAGCTTATATCATAGTATATAAGCTTATAGTTTTGTATAAAGATTTTTAACTAAGTTAAAAGCAAAACCAAAGCTAATATATGGTCCGAAAATTATGCTTTGGCATATGCTTTTCCTTAACATGTTGTTGTTGCCTTCTGAAGATGGTCACAACTGACCTAAACATGGCAAGATACTATATAAGCATATCCTGAGTCACACTGGACGGTGTTATGAAGTCATTCTATAAGAATCAGTTTTTCCTACTTCGCTTAGGNGGGGGGGGGGGTGGAGTCCAACTGGGTCCACTAGGCACGGCGGCCACTGATTGGCCTATTGTAGGCTACCCCGGGTGATTATGATGATGAAGAATTTGGTGGAATGAAGATTGGCAGGGGAAATCGAAGTACTCGAAGAAAACCCTCCCCAGCGCCACTTTGTCCACCACAAATCCCACTTCACCAGACCCGGGATCGAACCCGGGCCGCCGCGGTAGCAAGCCAGCGGCTAACCGCTTGAGCTATGGCGCGGCCTCTAAGAATCAGGTTAATACTAAAAGGGGAACACTGCGGCTACATTCATCAAGACCTTAACAGAACTGGTTACAATTAAGCACAATATCACGCCAAACAGGACATAGTCCTCCTTGCACAAATGCAGAACACGAATAGACGAAGATTTCTTTCTTCTGGGATACAACGTCGTGTAGTCCGCTGAAAGTCAACTAACGTTTTGGGGGAACATGCATTTATGTTTAGGGTTCAAAAGTATGAATGAATGAATGAATGAATGTAAAAGGGGTGGGCCTTCTCGGCTCTTGCACCGCGACCTTCAGTGATCTATTGTGCCTCCCCTTCTGATTATCCCCTCGGCAATCCTGCGCTTTGAATGAAGCGTAGGATTTTGTACGTGGGGACGTCGAAATAGTCACTTGGTTCCATAAAATATTGACCCAAGTGACGTAATCTTAAATAAGCTAAGGCCTTACATTCGCACAGGATATGTGTGGCTGTTTCATATTCTTCTTGACACCTCTCACAAGTGGGACTATTGCTTAGTCCCAATTTGAAGAGGTGTCCTTTAAGGTGACAGTGTCCTGTAAGTAGTTCCACCACCCATCGTAGCTGGTTCCTGTTTAACTTCAACAGTTCCATCGCTCATTTAGCAGAGGGTCCTCGTATGAGTCCCTTTGCTTGCCTGAGTCCAGTTAAGGATCCCCAGTATTTCTTGTGTTTCATATTTGTCCAGTCCCTGATTGCCTTTCTGGCGACCCCTATAGAGATGTCACAGGCTAGTTCATGTTCAGCTCCAGTCTTGGCCAGTTGGTCTACTGTTTCGTTTCCAGCAATACCTCCATGCCCCGGCACCCACATCAGTTGTACCCTGTTATGTTTGGCCAGTTCCATGAGGGTTTGGTGACATTCCCAGACCAATTTTGAGTTGATCTGGTGTTTGTCAAGGGCTTCAAGTGCAGCCTGGCTGTGAGATAGAATGTAGATGTTCCTATCTAAATTCTCCATAATACATGCCTTAATGGCATATACTTCTGCCTGAAATGGGTTGAAGAGTACGGCAAGGAAGAAACCAGCATGAAGCAGGCAGCAAGCAAAACACATAACTAACTTCATGGAGCTGAGCCCACCTCATCCTCCTTGACTTGATCATTCTAATTATACTTGGAGAAGAGTACAAGTTATGAAGCTCCTTATTATGCAGTTTTCTCCAACCTCCTGTCACTTCACCTCTCTTCGGTCCAAATATTCTCCTCAACACCCTGTACTTATTGATACACGAAGGAATTATAAGCTCATGTGCACAGAAGAAACGTTGACCCTAGGCTTAATTAAGAACCACGGGATGAACATGTGTCTAAGAGTGTAGGTGTAGCACCAAGCATTCTTAGCCTCGGCACCAGATACAGGTGGATGGTCCGTTACACGCTTCGCCCGCTTCATTCTCGGCGAAAGAGACCGCGGTAGCTATTGGATAGAAGGATGCATGGACATCAAAGCTCTGTCCATGCTGGGAGTCGAACCCAGATTGCCCGGTCGTCCGGCCTCTAACCTAGTCATTATACTGACTTAGCTGTCTTGGCTCTGAATGCAAGAACTGAGTGTTGTAATCAAATAACTTAAAAAAAAAAAGAAGATACTTTCTGAAAAGCGTTTGGGCCTGTGATGCATACTTCTAATTCTTGGACTTGTATTAGCGAAGCTGGCGGAAACCAAGTTCTAATTTGTTATAAATTAGTATTCTCTTTATGTGCAGTGATTCGTTGGTTGTTGACATGAAATCGAAAGTTAATACAGATTTCAGGGACTTCCATGTTGCTTACATACTCAATATTATCTTATAGTCCGTAATGTTGCTCATGCATCAGAAACTCGCACAGCCGCCATGTTGTTATTGCTGATGACAAAAGTTAGAATATATAAAGATGGCTTGGTCTTTAGTGGAATAATCATCATACCACGTTTAATTAATTCCATTAATTGGTTAACAAGTTACTAAGAATGGCCGGACATATGCATAGGATGGTATCATGAAGTGTGTGTGTGTCTCGAACCATTTTGAGGTTTACTCCTTGCTGAACAGTGCCCGTACTGGGGTTCTCTGGTGAAAGATTTCGACTGAGTGAGGATAAGCCCCTAATTTTATTCATTATTTGTGCTCAGAGCATAAAGTGACGCCTAATGCATTCGTCGTGGTTGTATCTCTGCCCTCATAATCATCTCAGAAACAGTGTAATTAGTTCAAAATAAATATGTTAACAAATTCTACACAACACTGATTATGCATTTTACATGCAGCTCGACATGAAGGTTGTGTCAGACTTATGAAAGTGGCTCATCGCAGAATTATGAGTACGGAACATACGCAATATCCTTACGATCCCATTAAAATAAAGAACTGCTATTTAAAACGTTATTCGATATGGGATGGCGTTGTGTTTTCTGAATTAAAGTATAGTAGGTTTTGAGGGTCTTAGTTTGTGGCTCTTGAGGGGGGTGGGGGTCAAGGGATAGCTACATCCTTCGGTGGTGAAATGTGTTGCAGAAGAGCAGTTAAAAGAAACGAGGGAGAGTTGGTAAGGCACGTTGAGGTGAACTTCAGGGAAATAGGGTGTGAGTTTCGGAAATGGAAAGAAGTTGTTGAGGATCATTGCTGGTGTATTGTGGTACTGTCGGTTTGAACCTCTCCTTCTGCTGTGATAGGAGACATTGAGACCTTTGAGGAACGCAAAATCGTAAGGATAAATTTAGAAACTGGACTGTAAAGTTGTGTAGGCCTGCACTTTTCTGCTCTTCTTTCGGAGGCTCTGCAGGAAAGTTACTGCAAGAAGCCAGATTTCGCATAGATCTATGTTAGGCTTTCCATTCTTTACAGCTACTTAATATAAGACGTCTGCTCCATTATTTACATATATTTTGATGTTTATATTCTAAGAAAGTTTCAGAACTGTAGAAGCTGCCCCAGTTTGTTGTAGCATTGCAATGAGAGTTATACATCAATGGAAATGTCTTCGTATTTGATTGATGTGAAGTCAGTTGACCAGAAAGTGAAATTTCTCCTCTTATTTTGCGTGGAAGGAAGAGAAAAACACATTAAAACTGAAATTAGAGGAACAGGAGGAACCCTGCTTCATTTTCTGCTATTCCCTTTTCCAGCAATGCTCTGTATTATTCCAGGAATTGACTGTGATATTGTTTTTCTTTACTTTTGTATCTTCGTAATTTTTCAAGAATATATTACCGTTTAGAAGTCTGGCATTATTAATTACTCAGTATGTTAGTGGTTTGCATATGAACTTTAGAAGTCTTCTTATGAACACTCGCACGTAAAATGAATAATCATAATGAAAGTTCATCACCTACTTTTACAATTTAATGATTAATTTTCTTCGTTGTTGCAATTTCTTGGTCTTTCCGATTCCAGTGACCACTTATTTGAAGGCGTGCAGCCCCTCACCGTGGGATCGTCAGTTGCATTCCCTCACTTTGTACATATTTGTGTTCGATTTTCTTTCATGTAATTACAGGCACTGATGTCCGACGCAGAAAGTTCTGCTACATATCGAAAAGATTAATTACGTCACAATTAATTCTGCCCAGAATAAGTAGAAGATGAATCAATGAATTCTCAGGCCGGCAGGCCTAGTCTGTAAACGTTGAAGAAGTAAATATACTTCCTAATAGCTGACCACTTCTCTGCGTGCTAATTCTTAGTAATTTGAGAAGGTATCTGTTGCGAACCTGCAAGGAATCTTGAACAGTGCGAAGTGTGTACGTGTGTGCTGCAGTGTCGGGTACAGAAGCACAGAGATTTTAAAAATCCTCCTGTTAGTTGGTCTTTAAAATTCTGAAAATAATGCGTTATGTGGAGGCCATGCCTGCATATCCATTTGTCTGTCTACGTCAGACGACCTAAACCGTTTAACAGATGATCTTAAACATTTCGGCACGGGCAGTTCCCATATTCAGTCATATTGGTTCCTAATAAAGTATAGTTTGCGTAAGACCATAAATGGACTTCCCACATATCTTATAAATCCTTCCACAGATTTTGTTGAAATTCGATATGGAAGGCTTCATATAGTTTCTATTTCAATCCCATCCTAAGTAAGCTTAATAAATGTCAAGGGACGCTATTTGATGTACTATATATGTAGTAAGTACACTCTCTACAATCTAGGAATCCCACTTTTGTCTGACTAACGAAGTTCATATACCTTCTTAGCCCATCGTGAGAAGCCGCCAGTTGTGCAGCCACTCAAGAACTTCCCAGCATTTTATGGAACCCGAATGTTCATTACCGTGTTCACAAGAGCCCGCCACAGGTCCCTGTCCTGAGCCAGATCAAGCCAATCCCTACCATGCCATCCTATCTAAGATCCATTCTAATATTGTCCACCCACCTACGCCTTGGTGTTCCCAGTGGTCTCCTTCCTTCTGACTTTCCCACCAATATCCTATATGCATTCATCTTCTCCCCATTCGTGCTACATGCCCTGCCCACCTCATCCTCTTTGACTTGATCTTTCTAATTATACTTGGATTAGAGTATACGTTATGAAGTTTTCTCTAACCTCCTGTCACTTCATCTCTCTTCGGTCCAAATATTCTCCTCGGCACCCTCTTCTCAAATACCCTCACTCTATGTTCCTCCCGTAATGCCAGAGACCAAGTTTCACACCCATACAGAACCATAGGCAAAATTATAGTTGTGTATATTCTAATTTTTATGTTTTTGGACAGCAGACGAGAAGACGAAAGGTTCTGGTGTGAATTGTAGCAAGCATTACCCGAGTTCAATCTCCTCTTAATTTCCTCCTCAATCAGGTTTTCAGTAAATAGAAAGAAATCGGAATGTCATCAATGGCAGACAGAGTTACAAAGCAACCACTGAACACATTCTTTGTTGACTTGGAGCCAGCAAGAAACAATAAAGATATTTATAATATCAATATGATACAAAACTAAACAGTTGTAATAGAACCACCACGAAGGAATAAAGGACTAACACAATGCTTTAGATGTCAGCAGTACGGACATACCAAGACATACTGCAATAGACCCTTTGTTTGTGTAAAGTGTGGAGGCTCACATAGTACCACAAGCCGTAAAAAACCAAATACCACTCCAGCTAAATGCGCCCTATGCGATGGTTCGCATCCAGCAGACTATAAAGGATGTGAGTTCTATCACAGCCTCATCAAAACGAATAACGCAGACAACAGACAAAATGTTCAACGAAACCCTACAGTAAACATGCACAATCCTAATTCCCTAGCGAGACCCGAAATACCTAAACCAACAACAAACAATGCATACAGAAATGCTAGTTACGCAGATGTAACACGGGGAATTACACATAACAGCCAATAAGAAGACACCTCACCCATAACCTTAAACAGATTTCTTGAATAATTCAAGAACATGTTCAGTCAGCTTAACCAGCAGAATACTGTGATACTAAACATGTTATCAACTCTACTAACTAAAACCCACAATGGCCAAGTTTCTAAAAATAGCCCTTTGGAATGCCAACGGTCTACTACAGCATAAAGATGAAATTAAAACATTTCTGGATCACAGTGCAATAGACATATTGTTGGTAAGCGAAACCCACTTTACTGACAGAACATGCTTCAGGATACCCCATTATAACGCACACTTTGCCTGTCATCCGGATAGCACCGCACACGCAGGCACTGGAGTACTTATTAAAAATAACATAAACCATTATGAATTACCAAAATTTGAAGTAAAAAAACTTCCTACAAGCTACAGCAATTAAGGTAAAAATGAAGGCATACGAACTAAGAGTAGCTGCCATGTACTGCCCACCTAGGCATAATATCAAAGAATAATACTAATACGAATTCTTCCGAACACTGGGAATTAAGTTCATCGCAGGGGGTGATTACAACTGCAAAAACACACAGTNAAAATAACATAAACCATTATGAATTACCAAAATTTGAAGTAAAAAAACTTCCTACAAGCTACAGCAATTAAGGTAAAAATGAAGGCATACGAACTAAGAGTAGCTGCCATGTACTGCCCACCTAGGCATAATATCAAAGAATAATACTTCTACGAATTCTTCCGAACACTGGGAATTAAGTTCATCGCAGGGGGTGATTACAGCTGCAAAAACACACTATGGGGATCTCGCTTGACCACACCCAAAGGTAGAGAGCTGTCGAAAATAATACGAAACCAACGGTACTCATTCCTGTCAACCGGAACCCCTACCTACTGGCCTAGTGACCCAGATAAAATCCCAGATCTATTGGATTTTTATATTACAAGTGGCATCTCTACATCCTATATGGATATAGTCCCTAGTTATGACCTTTCATCGGACCACACACCCGTAATAGCTACTATTAGTACCGAAGTTGTCAATAAAAAGACCACTCCCAGCCTTCATAACAGAAGAACCAACTGGACTGATTATCGAATAAAAATAGAAGAAGCCATTAACTTACACATCAGTCTTAAAGCCCTGAAGAACTAGACATAGCCCTGACTGACTTCAGTGACATTCTTAAAGAAGCAGCTCTACACGCCACTCCATTTCCGGCCACACAAACAAGAGGGGTAAATATCCCCCACTGAAATTAAAAAAAAATTATAGCAGATAAAAGAAGGGCTAGGAAGACATGGCAACAAAGTCATGCCCCATCAGACAGAATTGCATATAACAGGGCCACCAATAAGTTAAGAGCGGAAATCAAGAAGTCCAGAGAGCTGACACTACACATGTACCTCAGAAACCTCAATCGCTACAACTCCATTTGGACACCAGTGAAGTCAACTAAAAAACCTATAATTCCTGTATCACCTTTAAAAATCCAGATAGGTCATCCAGAAAGATGGGCTCGTAGCGATAAAGAAAAAGCGGAACTCTTCGCAGCAGACTTATCGAAAGTCTTTACGCCTAATGGCAGTCTTCCTGATCAAGAGATAGAGGACGATATTACCACATTACCGCCATATTCAGACAATGAAACTCTTCAGCCCAAAAGAGATCAAAGAAGAAATTGGCTTCTTAAATATCAAAAAAACACCTGGTATTGACAAAATCACCCCCAAATGATGAAAGTTGCAAAAAAAAGGGACTGGTCATGCTAACATACATCTGTAATGCTATGCTAAGACTCAGTATTTGGCAGCAGAAATTATCTTGATACCAAAACCAGGAAAAGACCCAAAAGAATTATCTTCGTATCGTCCAATAAGCTTACTGTCCATAATAAACAAACTATTTGGGAAGCTTATACTTCGGAGACTAAATATGGACCTAAAGCCAGATGAATGGATGCCTCCACATCAATTCGGATTTAGGAATCATCACTCTACAATACTACAAACACATAGAATCATCCATAAAATAAACTAGGCATTACAAGACAAAGAATACTGCACGTCAATATATATAGACGTACGCCAAGCCTTTGATAGGGTTTGGCATGATGGACTCCTATTCAAGATCAAAAAGGTGCTCCCTATAAAATACTTTAGAATACTCAAGTCATATCTGTCTGACCGAGAATTCCGAACACGAGTTAACGAGGAGGTATCCAGCAGCTTCACCATCCAATCTGGAGTCCCACAAGGGAGCGTTTTAGGCCCGATATTATACGTGCTATTCACAACAGATCTCCCAACGACTGCTTACACTACAACAGGGACATTTGCTGATGACACGGTCATTCTTGCCAGCTATGATGATCCAGTAACTGCCTCGCAAAGACTACAAAGTCATCTAGACCAATTAGAAATTTGGCTAAGAAAGTGGTGAAACCACATTAATTAAACCAAATCTATACAGCTCACCTTCACAATGAGAAAAGAGCAGTGCTCAGCCGTACACATAAATAATACTGTAATTCCACAATCATCAACAGTAAAGTATCTTGGACTCCACCTGGATTCCAGGCTTACTTGGAAGCAGCATATAGCCAAAAAAAGAAAACAGGTAGACCTAAAAGTAAAAGACATACATTGGATCATTGGGAGTAAATCTAGCACATCGCTAGATAGTAAAATACTTCTTTACAAGACAATCATAAAGCCTATTTGGACCTATGGAATCGAACTATGGGGATGCGCCAGTAAATCGAACAGAACCATAATGCAACGAAGGCAGTCAAAAATACTGTGGATGATCACAAAACCACCTTGGTATGTGACTAATCAGACCCTACATGACGATCTCAATGTACCATTCATCAAAGAAGTCATCCAAGAAAAAAGCATAAAACATCGCGATAAACTAGGACACCATAGTAATGCTCTAGTGCAGCCCCTACTGGAACAGCAACAACGAAGAAGGTTAAAGAAATTATGGCCAGCAGATCTACTTGATCTTTGAAGAAGATCTNGAGACAGCAACATATACTTAGTTTTCTCTGTGTTTACTTCTAGACAAGCCTCTTTACTTGTGTCAATTAAAGTTTTTGTGTTTTTCTCTGTGGTATCTACATTATCACCCAGTAGATTCACATCATCGGCATAGACCAAAAGCTGACGTGTCCCGTTTAATATCAGTTCCATCTGGTTTTCCTGGACCTTCCTAATGTTATATGCTAAAGCAAAGTTGAAAAGGAGTAGCGATAAAGCATCTCTTTGTTTTAGACACTTCTGAATAGGAAATTTATCAAATATTTACCTATACGGACTTTACTATACGTTTCGTTTAAACACATTTTAATCAGCCAAACTAGTTCCATGGGTATCCCAAACTCTATCATCCTCCCTGACTTGGTCATTCTAATTAGACGTGGCGAAGAGTACAAGTTATGAAGTTCCTCATTATGCATTTTTCTCCAACCTTCAGTCACTTCATCTCTTTTGGGTCAAAATTTTCTCGACAGCACCCTGTTCCAATTTTTGTCACAGAAACAAAATTTGAATGTCACCTGTGATATGTTTTAAAATACTAAAATAGCCATACTTATATTCAGCATCCCTGACCCAGGGATACAAATTGCTGGGTCATAATTTGTTTTGAGCACGTCCACTTGACAGTGCGCACAGACAGGGCACAAATGAAAAAGGTCTTGACTGTTATCTATAGAGTAGTCTACATTATACTTCTATATATGGCTGACTCAGAGATAAATCATTCCTTGTAATTCGCCCTTCATTATCTCAACGGTTAATGCAGAACGTAGGCCTCTATCAGTTCTGCCGTTAAGAGATTTTTCAGTCACACAGCCCCAGTGTTCTTCATTTTTCGTTGACCTGTAATACGTTGATACTGAGTTAGTGTGCCATTTTTTAGCTTCCGTGTTTATGTTTATGCGAGGGAAGGTAAACAGACTGGGAAAAGTAGCCCTAAGCATAACAACATTTCTGCCGAATTCTCTCTGTTATTGCCTCTAGATATTAAAAAATATCTTTTATTAATTTATCTCTAAAACCTCGGATTTACGGAGAAGTGAAATGGGTATGAAATGTTTAATTTTTTTTACAGCTCTTGCCTAGCAGGAACGTTGTTTACAAAGTCATTGCGTAGCAAGGGTCTACATGCTACAATATTATCCACCCATTTCTGTCTAGATCTATATGAGGCATATGAGAACTACATATAAAATTTTGATAGTAATTATTTGCAGTTCTTCATATATATATGGATGTTTCATGCCCCACCCGTCTTATCGTCGTAATATTTGGATTTGTACCTCAGAAAATCTTGGGGCACGCGGTAGCGTAGTTGGTTGTGTCAATTGACCTAATCCTTCCAGCCGCACTATGGCCCTGGGGTCGACTCATTCTCACAGAAATATGTACGAGGAATCTACCTGGGGGTAAAGGGCGGTCGGCGCATAAGGCTGACAACCTTACCGCCATCTGTGATCCGATTGTCTAGATAATGTGGGAATAGCTTTACCTCAGAAACATCAGAACTGAAGAAATGATATGATTATATCGAGGTAGAGTAAATGGGAAGCTGTTCAGTGTACCTTGTTCTCCAGCTTCCTGTTAACTGCGGTTGTTCTAGGTTCAAGTCTTATTCTCAGCATCTGTTCTTATTCAGTTTGATAACAATTTGTAAACTGTAACAAGGACACGTAAACTTGGTTTATGCCATAAAATATCAGTGTGTTTGCTTGTGTGTTCTCTGTCCTTGCTAGAAGAAACATTTCTGATACGCTTAGTGACACCTACACCTTTGAATTGCCTGTAATCTTGATGTTTCGTGAATTGCCTGCAGCAGGTGACCGTTCTTTTCTGCATCGCGTGTTAGTGTGAAATAACAAGTATGTACCATTGTCTGGTCTCTAGTGAATGTCGAGTAATTGCAGGCATGGAAATCCTACGAGTGTCTCTGGATAATTTAACGAAACGAAACTTAGTTTCCATGCCACAGCCTGCTTTTACCGCTTCTCACGGTCTCTTCGCTTGCAGATTTCTTATATTTTTTCTTCTACCCTGAAGATGGAGGCGATACCTTCCTCCGAAACGTCGGTTAACACCACATATACACGGTGCCAAATCCCAGAAGACTGCTTTCTTCTCAGACATATTATTCTTCAACTTTTCTACATCAGGGACATTGTTGACATCTGCCGCCTTGTAATATTGTGTTAGGGTTCCTATCATGGTTTCATTCAACCCCCCCCCCTTTTCCATAAATGTGACGTTCTGTGGTCTGTTTTCACCTCATTTCTGAACCTTATCCCAATTATCTTTGAAGTCCGTTTCACACACTTTTCTTTGACTAGAGGAACCTCATATTCATATGCAATCACTCTGCAGAGGGTTGAATATCTTGAAGTCGCCATCCGAGGGAAGAGTGGTGTAAAAAGTACAGTTTCTCTGGCCACTTCCAGAGCCTGTCCCCAGTCTCCATCTTCATAGCAAGAGATGGTCCACAAACCTTTAGTCACGGTCTGGTCTGTGTCCATCATACCAGAAAATCATGCTGGACGTCCTTTGCCTAACCTCCTCTCTATTAAAGAATATGCATAACATTTCGAAATTATTAACAAATTAATGAGAAAACCTGGTAAGTGCCACAGCCGGTACCATAATTATTGTGCCGTGTGCCGTGTTCTATCGTATCTCACAGCAGTTTGAATCATATTCGATATCATGGTTTAGTTTATAGCATTCCATTTTCCCTGTTTCTGAGGCATCACTCAGAATTGTGTTTAATACTGCAAGAGGAGTGCCTCGTGCCATTCATATTGATGCCTTAATCCAAGTGGTCCAGAGCATCATGGCCCTTTCCAAAATTGTTGGATGTTTGAACAAGTTTCCTGTTGATATAAAATTCGGAATTACCCTTGATTTTAATTTCCGGGAGTCTTGAGCTGTAATATGCGTCAGACAGCAAAAGTTACAGCATTGTAACTTCGCAATTAATTTAGTAGAAAACCCATACCGTTCTTTTATTTGTTCACAAACTGCATTATTGTAACACTTGTCGCACAATAGAACATTCAGTGAATAAAAACATGCTTACCATTGTCAATTGATAATTTTTAGATGAAGGGTTTTGTTGAATATTTTTCAATACGTGTTCTCACTCTTTAACCCCTCACATGACTTTAGATGTAAAAGAGAATTTGTTGAGGCATTGCCTTCATGAAGATGTGTGTTCTCTGGTCATGTCATCTGCTCATACTGTTGATTTCCTGGCTTTGATTCTTCTGGAATTTGAATAAGTTGATTTGCCTGTTATTCAACAGAACAAAATTTCAGTTTCTAAAGAAGCATAAATGCCTCTGTGTGTGAAATATATGCTGTCAATTCGTGTTGCATGTGTAGGATACGCTCCTCTGCGTCTGTATTCTTCTTTCATGTGTCTCCAGTTAAGATTAAAAGGTAAACTTGAATGGATAGGTAGGTAACGTTTATCAAACTTGGAGTGGTGGATAACTACATCACGTGATAATCTCATGGCGCCGTAACATAATTGCGCTATTTGTTATAACTGAAAGGAAGTGAAAAAGTGGTGATGCATTAAAGAGTACTGGAATAATCAGTGATGATACGCGTAGGTTGTATTCATGCGTAATGTAACACTTTCTGGACTGGACTGCCGGTTGAAAACACTGGCCTAGAGGTACTGACGAAAACCACGTAACGTTAGTCAATTGAGGTGGAGCTCGCCAAGTGTCATACCTTTGCTATCTGAATTAGGAAATTAGTGGGGATCAGTATCTCACAGAGACATCTAATGGCCGTGCACTTGTATGTTTCCAGGAGATCATTTCGGGTAACCGAAGAAAGCAACACAAGTTGCGGCGTGAGGAGCGCTGCAACCTAACTTTTGCTCCGGTGTGTACACACCCCATGGCGTCATCTGCAGTCTTCTGCCTCAGTCTACAAATCCGTGAGTAGAAGATCCAGTGTTGTAGCATTAGATCCGCCGATAGTAGTCGCCATATTAACTTAGGCTCTGTAGTCTGTTCCTGTGCCGATCACAATGGCCGCGCGGTCTAAGGCATGAAATGTCTTCGCTTTCTGAAACACAGGGATCGTGGGTTCGAATCCCACTCGAGGTATGGATGTCTGTTCACGTTTATTCTGTGTTTGTGTTGTCCTGTATAGGTAGCGGCCTTGCGACGGGCTGATCCCCCTTGATTGCCCCTTGCCTTTGGTATTCATAGAATTCCCATTGGATGCGGACGTTTTACATGCGTATGAATTTCGAACCGTCTTATTTATTTTTGTGTTATTCATGTACTTATAGGCCTATGCATAAGATATTCTTCTGTCGCTATTTTTCCGCCTTCTGTCTTCTCTGTCTGATGTTGCTACGAGACCACATGAAGTAGACCTGTATATATTATGTAAAGCGATCCATGCCTACAGCTGTTCCGTCGTTAGGTTGGTTGTATGAGGTTCAATGCAGAAGCGATCTTTTTGATATTTTCACGTGTAGGGTGGTACACTTGATGAAAATGACTGGTTTTAGTTCGGATGATTGGATTTATTAGCACCTTGCTTACAAGTTCTCTTAATCACATTTAAATACAGCGCTATCTCTGTTTTACACACTGATCCTCTCCTGGTAACGCAGTTAAAACACAGGAACTGTAACAGGCTCACTGAATCACACACTTCACACATAAATACAGTCTTCTAATCACACCGCAAGTCTTCACAGGTCGACTTCTAACTCTTCTTCGACTACAAACTTCCCGTGGCTGTCTCCTACCGAGAACTGACTGACTTTTAGATAACTCCTTTGCACGGGCGCCACGGAAGAGACCGTCTCCCATTGTTGTGAATGCATGTTTACTGCTTCGTTGCCTGGCAGTAGACTTCCTATAGTTCCGTGCTTTTGCTCGGCGCGGGCCGCATACAAAAAACAGTTTCCCTTCTATTGTTGCCTGTATTTGTGTTTACGGAACTGTTGCCTGGCAACGCTTTGATCAAATCCGTCACAATATTTACAGTGTTTACCACCGGACGGCTTTACTGCTGTGAAAACGTAAAATCCTTTCGTTGTTAGTACATCAATTTAATAAAAGCAGGCCTGAAAGTAGCTCAGTGTTTGCTTCTTTCTTTATACCAACTTTCTTAGTTTAGTTAATAGGAGAAAAAATGTAAAGTTGTCCCTGTGCTAAACGAATTAAGCACTCCGCCATGAAGACGTATGGGGGAGTGAATGTATAGATCCACATTTTCTTGACCTCGGCACTAGCTGGAGGAGAGTGGTAGCTTCACGCCCCTGCTACTTTACTCCCAGGGAGAGAGCCCACAGTACTCACTGGGTAGGAGGCTGGTTGGACCCCAGAGCCGGTCTGGGCGACTTAGAGGAGAGAACATTCTTGATCCTACCGGAACTCGAACTCCAACCCCTCGATCGTCCAGCCTGTAGCCAGTCGCTATACCGACTGAGCTATCCCGGCTCTTGTTAATAGGACAATATACACTAGTATTGATTGTTTAAGAAGTTTATTGAAGATTTGTAAAAGCCCTTTGGAAATTGAGCTGGAAGCTGTTAAAAACACCTCGACAAGAATAAGCAACCTCAGTAAATGAAAATGTTTTGAACAGATAGCTATATCTGATCTAACCTGAAAAGCATGCGCTAAGTGTTGCTACTGTCTGGTGGAAATATTTTCCATATAGCTTTTTTATAAAACATATTTTATCTGATATTCATTACGTCTCGATTTCATCAGTTGGAAAAAAGATCAAACTGATGGTAACTGTGTAATTCGCCACTAATCCAGAGAGATATACATTTCTTTCAGTCACAACTTAACCAGCTACAGTACTCGCTGGTTAAGTTATCTGATCCTCGCATACTAAGTAAGCACCGGGAAATTATCCACTTTCAGTACAAGCTATTACTTTGATATTATCACGATATAGGCTACTTCGTTTTATTCCCATGCACATTTTGCAGTCTTCACACAATAATACGAAACTGCACATTGTTGTGAATAGCCTGAAATGCAACAATTTGGCAGAAATGAGCAGTTCTCACCACTACGGTTTCCACAGATATCCCGTCAGTTCATGAACTCATATACACATACATAAGATCACGATATCACTGAATATGCACTCCATGGACAATGGGAAATGATGTTCTAGAATGTTGGCAACTTCAGCGCATCTCCCTCCCACATATGGAGGAAATTTCTTCCATCCACAACTTGAGGACGCATGTTCTTTACAATTCGATGAAGCGCCATGATTGTGGAACCTGGAGTTATTATTCATAAGCACCGGCAGTGCTGTGGGAAACAATACGTGATACCTTTCGCCACATAGGTATAAGATCTAAAAGGAGATACCGACTTAGGTGGACGTCGCGAACTGACAGTAGTTCTCTGCCCTTTGATTTGCGGACTGGTAAACCTGTGATGGTTTTCCGAGGACCGCTATTCTGTCTCACTTTTAAACATTTACGTTCATGTGGTATTAAAATCGAAATGCAATCGAAAACTATTCATGAGGATGAGACTGCTGTGTAATAAGAACAGAGTAAACAATTTATGTTATCGTATTATGAAGAGAAGGCGATGCAGCTGTTCCAGGCCCACCCTTTTGTACAGAATGAAAACATTGCCATGATTTTCGGGAAAGTCTCACCGTCGTCCATGGTGCACTGAATTCTAATGTATCCATACGCTGGAATGATCAATGTAAGGTACAGGGAAAGATGTTCCCATGTCTAAGTAATTAAGCACCACTCCTTGAAGACGTATGTGGAGTGGATGTACGCCCACGCATTCTTAAATTCGGCTGTAGATGGAGATGAGCCGCCAGTTTTACCCCCGGAGAAAAACCCCCTTGTACTCATTGGATAGGAGGTTTGATGGGACCCAGAGCCCAGAGGATATCCTTCTACGAAGAGAAGGCCTGGCAACTGCAGAAAATGACGCCAGTATGTGGTGGCATGCGCCTTATTCTGCAGCGTGAACAACAGTCTGTTCTAGGAGACCGACTTCCTCACAATACGTGGGTTCGCACAGCCGGCGGCGGTGTTTTGAAAACGAACAGTCGGAAGGCTTATGTCTTTAGGTATTTCAGCTGTAAAACCAACAGCTTTTTGAGTCCGGGTGCGCGAATTGTTGCACATGTAAGCATGCCAGAAAGATAAAATCTGGATTGCCGTCTTGCATATATATATTAATACTTCCGTATCAACAGGTCCTACATTTAAAAAATAAACGTGTGTGTATGTATATATATATACATACACACGTTTATTTTTTAAATTAGGACCTGTTGATACGGAAGTATTAATACTAATAAATAAAATAAATATCTATGATGAAATTAATTTAAGAGGAAATTTAAAATTCTAGATAATTGTTTATGTCTAGGAACGTTTGCCGTCTGTTTTAGTTTCCAAAATATTCTAATTCTATTTATATGAAACAATAATATTACCATTTCTCATTATTTAAAAGTAGCGTACAGTGAACCCCTAACGATAGTTATATTGATTTTGACCCCGCTCTCTAAGCACCATGCCGCGAAGGCCTAAAGGTTGCCTGGATTTAAAACTCATTACCAGATAGCGACTGGCTACGGGCTGGAACGACCAAGGGATCGGAGTTCGAGTCCCGGTAACGTCAAGAATTTTCTCTTTTCAAAGTCGTCCAGACCGGCTCTGAGATCCACCCAACCTCTTGTCCAGTGGACACCTGGGATAAAGCGGCCTGGGCGCGAAGCTGACCACTCACCTCCAACTAGTGCCGAGGTCAAGAAAATGTGGATCTATACATCCGCTCCCCCGTACGCCTTCATGGCGTATTGCTCAATTATTTAAGCACAGGAACAGATGGAGATTAATGGAAATATTCACCCTTCTGCCGCTTTATCAACGGGGATGGATAGGAGACTGTATGGACCTCAGAGCTGGTCTTGACGTGCTGAGTAGAAGAAAAACCTCTGACCGTGCCTGAAAATGAACCCCGGTCATCCAGTCCACACTCACACATTATACGAAGTGAGCTGTCCGAAATGGCTGTAACAGCTGAAATTGAGCCGATGTCCAATCTGAACGAATGCTGTGTTTATAAACGGGAGGTAATACGGAAAGTCCTTTTTAAGACGACAGTTCCCAGCGCGTCAAAGGAGGGAGGACTTGACGTTTAGTGTTGTGTCGCCCTGTTATTAGCCGTGATGTGGTGCAACTCTGGTCGCGTGCATGGGACTCGTTTCGAGTTCTGCTTTCAGTAGAAAACAAGTCAAAGGGGTTCACATAAATGTAAATACGCTCCGGGTAGTTACTTGACTTGACGAGGCGCTTCGCTATAGATAGGCTTCGTGCACAGCCCCACAACACGACTGTCACTCTGTATCCTGCTTCAGGACCTTTTAGATTTTGAAACTTCTCCGACGCGTGTATAATTAAACAGTTTACTTTAATCGTCATTTAGGTATGTTACGGCTAAACCCAGAAATTGGATAACTTCAGGAGCAGCTGACTAATGTCGGCATCATCCAAAACTACCAGGTGAGATTCAAAATAAGATGGCAAACATGTAATTCTGGCGTTATCCGGATAATCTTAACTTTAGCCATACTGGTCTGGCAGATGTCAACACGAAAGGGTTTAATGATATAACAGGTATAACACCCGTTGAAAATTCAGCTGGTAGTCTTATAATTTGTTATACGTATAAGATTTCGTACTATTAACTTACCCAACTTTTCCCTTATACCTTTCCAGCCCTACATGCTATCGGATGGTATTTTTTGTATTGCTAGTGGGGTGGGACTAAGTCCCTTGTACTGCGGCCACTTCTGGCCTATTGTACCAGCCCCAGATGATAGGTGAGGGTGATTGTGTAGCAATTGGTGGAATGAAGATTGGCAGGGGAAACCGAAGTACTCGGAGAGAACCTGCCCCAGCGCCACTTTGTCCACCACAAATCCCACTTGACCAGACCCGGGATCGAACCCGGAAGGCCGACGTTTAACAGCATCTTCAATGAATAAGACGCAGAAATAGTGAAACGAAAGCTATCTCCTTAGTATAATATAGAATACTTCTTATATCCACGTCCAGATATTATCAATTCATGCACAATGGACGCGGTATGCTGAAACAACAGACCGTTCACACGTTTGTGGTCTACAACGTAACTTACGTTTATGCAACTTGTTAACGCTCTATAGTTCGTTACAGTGATAACCCGGAATGTCGTAGTTAATGACCTGTGATTTCGCCGAAACGGAAGTATATTTCGCGACGTTGTCAGATCGCTTCACACTTCCAGTCAGCAGTCTTTCGTTGTTGAGACGTGACCAACAAGGTACTTGGTAATAATACTTAACTACATGCAAGCTATTAATCATTAGTTAATACAGAATGGAAATTATTTGGCCGCTTATTTAATCCGACGTTTCGTCATCGCCACTGCATTTAGAGGCGGAGCTGCTGGATGAGGATTCTGATGTACTGGTGACAGATCCCGTGATATCTCTCACAATTCCAGGAACTCTCCCTTGGTCGTATTGTCGGAGCCCTATCCGCAACAGTAACTGATTCGGACCCCAACTACGGTAAGAATTCTTGAATATTTCCGAGTTAATTTCCATGTACTAATGTGATGTGACAGCTGAAAGACTGAACAACGGATCCATGGAAGACGTCCATTACTAGACCTGCGAGTCGTAGGAAGCGACGAAAAGGAAACCCAGTACCTGGGGGCATAACTCAGCCCTATTCCTGGGGAATATAAATACGGGGACGTGACCCCTCCAAGTTGGGAGGTCTCAAGCATGAGACAGTAAATGTGGTCATGAGTTCCTCGGGACTCGGACCTGAGAATGACTACGCTGGCGAGGACCAGCAGCAGTTGTAATCGACAGACCCATCCTCTCATCAGAGAGAATGTTACATAAGGAGTAGAACAGCAAGTTTTCAGTTGAAGAAAAGAATGCTAGTCGTGAGTAGGTGCTTGTCGCCAAGACGAACTGATTGGTGGTAAACAGCCAATGGTAAAGTAACCCTGACACTGAATCGGCAGTCAGAAATGTCTGTGAGGCTCCCAGAGCCATTAGATTGTAACTCGAAATTAAGAATCACTGTGCTGGTAAGGACCGGCAGCAATTTAGCAGTCAGCCGCGAGTCAGCGGTTGTAGTGTTTGGTTAGCCGTGAGTACGGAAATAGAAGAATCTCGCTATTAGAAGCAGCAACCCAGCAACGACCAGTGAAGACAAGAGGCTTAGAAGAGTTAATGTGCGCTGTAGTGATTTGCAGAATGTATAGGTTAGTGAGAGTATTGTAATTATTTGTTGTTACGCGTCATAAACTTTTAGTTGAGAGCGAGAGTGTTACTTGTATTTATAGATACGAGTTAAAAGCGTTCAGTAAATGCAGCTATCAATCCAAACCCCGTGTCTAGTACATAACACATGACAGCCGTTGTCAGAAGTAGAAGTGGATTCGTTGTAAAAAGTTATCAACTCCGTCCAATGTGATTGATAAACGATTTTTTTTAATCTTTCATCCTTGAAATGTTTCGGTCTGAGAGATCATCTTCAGGAGGAGTTATACAATACGAACGGAAACTGTTATTACAGTACGAATTGTCAATATCATTACAATGCCATTAATATAAAATCTGAGCTTTTAACAATTACAGCGATGTGCATGAATGTATAAAAAAATTATAAAAACAAAGTTTTTAAAACACACTTGTAAATAAACTAATTATAATAATTTATAAATATTTTAATATATTCTTCCACATCGCCGTAGCTGTTAAAAGCTTAGATTTTAGAATAGAGAAAAACCAAGGCAGATACCAACCAAGAGAAAATGGAAGCCACGCGGGAAAAGATGGGGGCCAATAAAAAATGAGGCGAAGCTTGTTACCGCCATAAACGCCGTAAAATAGGGGCCAGAGACCACGGTAAAGGCTGGACCGAAAGAGATATAGGCCGCCATAATAGCCGGGCAAGGGGAAATAAGGGCGGCGGTGTGTGTGATCCGATCCTCCAAGCCCGAATTCGAAGAAACCATCACTAAGCGAGTGGAAGGCATCCTGGCGTCTGTTCATCGGCGGAAACACTGGTAGATTCTATGTGGCTGGAGCTCAAAACGCAAATGGCAGGAATCGAAACTGCAATATTGCATAGAGGCAGCTAGAACTCAGTGACCTATATGGGTAGGGCTGAACCACCCAGGGACCACTGTCGCTAAGGACCGAGTACGGCAGGAAGGAGCGACCCGTCTGCTGGCAGTGTGGGGTGTCCACCGTCTTAGAAGAGACTGCCTACGAGGATACCCCAGAAACACTTCTCAGAAAAGATCGACCGAGACGAGAGAAACGAGTAGAAGTAACGAAGAAGTTACCAGGGCCAGTGCTCCGAAGAGTACGGTCATGGCAGTCTGCACGCCGAGGGACGAATGGGAGAGAAGTCACGTATCGTCATTATCGATACAGGAACATCAATGAGATCTCAAGGATTTCCGAGAGAGACCTGACCACGCCGTACGTCCTGCAGGTGGCATTAGGGGAGATCACCATATCCTGAAGGAAGCTGTAGCAAACATAATTCTGGGGCGCCGCCCAATGACAACTTGGGTGTTCGTCGCCAATATCACCAATGAGTTCATCTTGGGACTGGATGTCTTGCGCGCCCATGATGCAACCCACGCCATGTGGCGCCACGTACTACGACTGGGCGATGAAGAAATTCCATTGTGACGCCCCAGGGTGAACCCCAGTCATTCTCCTATATGAAGGCAACAACGATGTGCTAGCGACTTCGTATGGTAGAGTTTCGGCGGGAAGTACCCATGTAGTTAGTGGACAGCCTCTCAGAGACGGGTGATAGGGCCTCCCTTCGAGCTGAAGCGTGAACGCCTGTCCATCCCAAAAGGAAGTGCCTGTAACCACGATTAGAGACCGCCGGTCGCATAAACATGATAAGGGAGACGCCATCAAGAGGACAGTGGCCCTCGAGACGAGCAGCCCTAAGGAAGGAGCAGTTGGAGGAAGTAACGCGAGTCCTGACCCACGAAAAGTGACGACTCGACACCTTGAAAACCGAAGTAAGAAACATCGACACCTATAAGACGTTGCGGGGCATCGCAAAGGCGATTGTAGACGTCACATGCACGCCCCCTCGAAAAAGTAATGGCGGTGCGCCCTTTGGCTGCTTGGGACTCGAATGGGGAGACGGAAGAATACGTTCGTGGGTGGTGCGGGGCCCGGAACGAAGAATAACTTTGCTGACGAAGTCGAGTAGCAGTTTACCCTAAATCTAATCCGAAGTTATCCAGCCGCCAGTCACAAGTCGTGAGTTGGGGGCCGCCATTGTCAGTCGGTGGTTAGCCGTGAACACGGGAGAAGAGGAATCTCTGTCTTTAGACGCGGCTACATCTCTACGATTGTAAGACACAAAGACTGAGAAGGCTTCATGTGTGCTGTAGTGATTTGTAGAGTACGTAGTTTAGTGAGAGTGTTAGAATTATTTGTAGTTACGGGTCATAAACGTTCAGTAGAGTAGTGAAGGTGTTATAACTTTGTAGTTACGAGTCGTTAGCGTTCAATGAAACTAAACCCCGTACCTCGTTACTAACATGTGACATTAGCGGCCTCCGTAGTCTAGAGGTAACGTTCCCACCTCATGACTCGTAGTACGCGGGTTCAAATACCCGGCGGAGGTCGTCGAATTTTTAAGGGCGGAAAAATTCAGGGAACAAGTCCTCCGGGAGGGACTTTAAGCCGTGGGTCCCGTGTCGTAGCTTTACGGCACGTAAGAGAACCTCATATCTCCTAAGGAGGTCACTGAGCCAAATTCAAGGACGTTTCCCGCCCAACAGCAGTCTCTAATACCTCTGGTAGATGGGGGAAGCATTATAGATACCTCTCAGCTAGTAGAGCCGGTCTCGCTGGCTGGGCGGGACTGATTGTAAGCACCAATACCGCTAGGATATAGAGACTGGTAGAAATCATAGAGGGAAGCACAATGGACCAATATAGGTCTCAGTGCATGGGGAAACCCACCCTCTCCAATAACTAACCAACATGTGACATTAATATTTGAGCCCTTAGATTTCAAACGGAATGCCAATTCGCTGTCAAGTCAGTCCAATATGACATATTACATGCTTAACTCCTTTCCCTACTGGAACTCTTCAGCCGCTCGATTCTCATGAATCGCTATCTCATTCGAGTAATACTCCTAAATGTATGCGTTGTCCTGCTTTCGAATTTCATACATTATTGTCGGGAACATGAACATGTAAGCTATTACTTTGTTACCTCTTTTCAGAATTTTCCTCCGTCATTACACTTCTCACAGAAACTCGATACATGGATTGATTGCTTCCTGCACGCGCTATAGCTTTTCTCGTTGCATTAACCAGCTTCTGGACGCTGTCATACTGCAGAACGTCTTTATGAAACATTGTCAATGCGATTTTTTTTTGCAGGTGGAAACTTCATATTTCCACTTGTTTTAAAGGATTCCTTCTCCTCCCTCACTTAAATTTAGTGAAGCAGTGTTAAAGGGCAAAGGTGGAAGATAAAAATAAAGATTTTTGCAGAATCTGTTATTGTGTCAAGGCCGAGTGTACAGCTGTTAATATGCATCACATGGTTTGTCGTAGGTTGTGAAGGAGCCCTCCTACTTTCATCTCCTCTGAATATGAAGAAGATTGCGATTGGTGAAAGTGTTATTTGGGTTCGGTCCAGATGCTTCTCTTACAGGCATAAAGAACGTCATAAAACTTGAAATTTTCTGTATATTGTCCTCCTGAAATATCTCGGAGAGTACGGTTATGCCTTGAGCAGGCAACGTTGCGGAAGATAAATCCTTTGTGTAGAACAAGATGTCGGGTATGACGTTTTGGTTCCCATTGTATGCTAAAAATAGAATCTCGTACCTTTCTAATGATGACGTGATGATTTGTGTCGCTGTATATGGTCTGGAGGCTTACTAAATCCGTCTCGCGGAATCCAATGGTTCCGAGGAACATAGTTTGAGAATAACTTGTGCACCCTGTGCCAGGAGACTGAAGGTCCAGTCCAACGCATGTCGGTGAATGTAATCTCGATTCACCAGTGAGTCGAGATTTTATTGCATGGGGTTTCGTAGCTTGTGTTTTAAATTACTTTTGTTTTAGGCCTTGCTGCTCTGTGAGGGAATTCCTGTTTTAAATCACAGAACAGAGACATGTTTGCAGGCCTAACCTATATTACTTCACATAACATATTGCGTATATTTTTATTTTCATTTCGGGGTAGATGAGTTTTATAATATTCAAATTGTACTTTAGTTTGTGATGTTGAAACTGCGGCATGTGGCCATATTTTATACTCCATATCCGTGTGATGTAACGTAGAGCATCGCTCTGTTGTGAGGAATGAGAAAGACAGTCCAAGGTGTTATGGCGGGAAGATGTTAGAGAATTGCGCCATGTTTCCCATGCATTTAATACGTATTATAGCCGAATGCTGAAACGCAATGTTTTCGGCCTAGTTGTTCATGAAATTTGTTTTACATGACCGTTCTAAATTATGCCCAGTAAATAATTAACTGCATGGTGCAGAGTTATGTTCCAGAAGCCCAGTGCGAAATATTATAGTCACAGACGACGTGTCTGTCGATTTTTAAGCATATAGACTCTATATGCTTAAAAATTGATCTCCTCTGTTATACGATGTACATCCTAATGTAAATTACCAAAGGAATAACTGCACTTAATTTTTGTTAGCCCGTCTGAAGGATTTGGGAGCTTTCAAAATAATAAGCATCACAGAATTCTCCCAGAACTGCGCCTTGTCTGAAGAGAATATTTGGACGGTACAGACGATAGACACATGTAATACTTCTTTTGAACACGTGGCACGGGTTAAATATTTGGGAACAACTGTAACAAATCAGAATTCGGATAATTCTTGCTATCATTCGGTTCACAACCTTTTGTCTTCTCGTCTGCTGTCTGAAAACGTAAAATTTAGAATGTAGAAAATTGTAATTTCGCCTGTAGTTTTGTATGGGTGTGAAGCGTGGTGTCCGACATTAAGGGAAGAACATAGACTGAGGTTATGTGAAAACAAGGAATTGAGGAAAATATTTGAACCGAAGAGGGATGAAATAGTAGAATGGTGGAGAAAACTGCATAATAAAGAGCTCCATAACGTGTACTCTTTTCCGAATATAGATAGAATGATAAAATCAAGGAGTATGAGATCGGCATGGCGTGTAGCACGCAATGGGACGAAGATTAATGCATAAGGATGGTCGTGGGAAAGCCAGAAAGAAAGATAACAGTAGGAAGACCTAGGCGTAGGTGGGAGAATAGTATTAAAATAGATCTTAGAGAAATAGGATGGGGTGGTATGGACTGCATTGAGCTTGCTGAGGATAGGGACCAATGGAGGGCTGTTGTGAACATGGTAATGAGTATTCGGGGTCCCAAAAAATGTTGAGAAATTCTTGAGTAGCTGAGCGACTGCTGGCGTCTCAAGAAGCACTCAACTCCGTGGAGATAGTTAAGCTGTTGCTGTCAGAGGTCTCTACGGAAATTGGAAGTACCAACCTATGTCCTGTATTGAATGTCTGTGTCTGTATAGGCATTACTGGCGGCTCGAAGAAACCAGAAGTCAGTAGTCGAAGTAAAAGAACAAATAAACTGATGAAACGACGCTTCGTGAGACTGAGTTCCCTCTTTTATAACGTATTGTGCAACATAAATGGTTCCCCTGTGGTGTCTGTAATCTAATACGAAGGCTCAGCGAATTGAGAGAAACCCGTTTGATGTCTGAGTGTCCGCTTTCGTGTTAGTAGAGAGGGTCTGTTTGTCTGTCGTAACGATAAATGGTTGAGGCAGGAATCATGTCTGTATCGCCGACATCAAAAGAGCCTCTTACAGAAATGACGCGACAAGCCGAGGACGAAAGCTCACAAACATGAGGGAAAGTGTGCCAGGACGGGCGGAAGTGACCACAAAAGAGTTTGGCGATAGGCAATATTGCTGAGCAATGGCTGTAGGAAAATGCGTCTGTGGAAGGGCGAAGGAAAGGACTTGGAAACTTCTTTCTCGTTTATTTATGGGTTATGTAACGATGTTCTCAGTAGCTGGGCTATGTAGTGTCGAATGAATTAATGATAGATGAACCATGATTTATAAAGGATTTGGAAGAAAGTGGTCGTGAGCTGATAGGTGTACTGTCCCGGAATTGTATATGCAAGAAGTGACGAAAACTGCGTAAATCCTTAGTATAGTCGATGTCCAGGCCTCGAATCGAAGCGAGCACCTCTCGAATACAAGTGAAAATCGTGACCGGTACGCCAACCCGTTCGGTGTTTCTTTGCCGCATAACCGAAAACAGCAATCGAAAATGAAAATTTATGTACGTATCGTATACGATACGATTCAAACATATCGTTTTGTTTGAGTAGTAGTTTCTTGTGAGCTTACTTCTGAGGGAACCCTGCAGTGAAAGCTGTAAATTCATCAACGTATGTGTATTTTATGAAAAAGTGTTTAAGAATAAATTATTTATTATTTTCTGTTTCTTTTCTACATTTTCGAAGCTGGTTTCCGTGAATACGTGTTTGAGGCATCTAATATCTGATCATACAATTTAACATTTAAAACTCTAGTTTTGTGTAAGAAGGTCAGTAAAAGTAAGCAGTCTTCTTCGTTCCAATTGTTATCTCCAGCTTGTGTTTCTCATAAGCATATTTTGAGGATTCAACATTGTTAAATTTTTATGTTATATGGCCAATTAAAATAAACATTATTTTGCTTGCCGGCGAGTGAAGGTGAGTACTTACTTCCTTATGCTGCCGCTGTCAAGTGAATGGAGCTGTACCTCTACTCCATACGTCTTTGTTGGTTTGTTCATAATTAATCACAGGGAAAGCTTAATCATATGCCTTTTTTCTCTCCGGCACGTGGTTTGTAATATGTATTTCTGTCGTATATATTTTTTTGCAACATTCTGTAGCTAATACTGGCAGTGTAGTAGTGTAATTGTTCTTTTCTGTATCAGATTATTGAAGACGAGGAACTTTTCCCCATTTTTTTACGTTTTGGCGTTTAGAAGTTGCGAAGTGTAGAATTGTGCTAGGGTTCTAACCCATTTAACTGTCCAATATTTTCGAAAATTTCTGGGCTCAGATATATGTGCATTCAGTTTCATATCTTAATTTCATCCATGCCTCCATAAAAGGCTTCACGGATACAGAGACAGACAGGCAGATGAAAGCTTCTAGTTATTAAACTGTTCGATGTATAATGTGACATATAGACCTATACTGAATATGCATTGGCAATGTCACGAATCGCTGAGAGGTGTCCATTTGATGTTTACGAATTTACTTTTAGCTATATCTACATAGAAAGCCGTATTACCCGCTTATGGCGGGGTACTTTTTTTTTCCCCTTGGCACTACAGCCCCAGTGGGCCTAGGCCTACCTCCATGAACTCCGTTCACATCGGTTTTTCTATATCTTACACATACGGTAGGACTCCTTGGGCGAGTGATCAGCTCGTCACAAGGCCTCTACCTGTAGACAAACACAGAAAAACGCACACAAACATCCATGCCCTGAGTGGGATTCGAACCCACGATCCCGGCTTCCGAGCGAGCGAAGACAGTGCATGCCTTAGACCGCTCGGCTACCGTGACCGGTGGGGTACATTTTAGGGATCAGAATTAAGAATGTTCAGAGATTTTCCCTTCGTCGCCAGGCCGGGCCAGCTCTTGAAGGCACTTAGTCTCCTCTCCAGTAGATACCGGATGAACTTTCTCTGTAGGTTAATCAGTGGGAGCGTGAAGCTGACCGCTTTACGTCCATCTAATGCTGAGGTTAAGGGAAACACATGGAGCTTCATTTCCCTCCACTCTCCCTTACGTCTTTATGGCATGGTGTTTAAGAACAGGAATAACATTTACTTGTTGGAAGTGTTTCTGTACAGGTTGTACACATGACCGAGAACTGTCATTTCAACTACAAACGTCAGAAGATAAGAATGTGTTTGCAGTTCCGAAGTAGAATTTGAGTCAATTTGCTAGGATTATATGATTTCATTTGCTGTAGTGTAGCTGTTCAGTGCACAGATTGGATAATTACTTTGCCATTGTGAGATTTCGCGTTTGTTCTTGTCCTTTTGTCTTACTCGGATGCAGCAGCAGAATGTTCATTTGGACATTATGTAAATTAATCTGATGTGTTGGATTGATCAAAATAAAACACAGATGCCACCAGAGAGATGCTCCCAAGAATACAAATATTGACTTCGAGTCCTACAACTGTGTGCACATTAAAGAGGAAATTTTGTCGCCTCTAATCGAATTGCATGTTGAAATGCTGAGACGGTATGTTAAGGGGAGTCTGCACATTCGCCTTATTGGCATCTGTCCATTAAATAGGATTTCCTTCTTTCTATTTGTTTCTTCCTCTCTACGGCTCCCCGAGTTCCATCCTGTCACATATTTCACCCTGCTTTTTCCCCTCACGACATTTCTCTCCCATATCTCGAATATGTGCTCTCTTGCAGCGCCATCTTCCACCGCCCCCTGGCACGCGTGCGCGCGCACTCACGCACACACTAGGGCGTAAAGTTTTTTCGTTTTGCTGAAGAACAAACTTCTTTCTTCTTCTTCTTCTTCTTCTTCTTCTTCTTCTTCTTGTGTTGGGCCTGCGTCCTAAGTCAGCTGGATTTGAGACAGACTAGCAAAATAGCCTTAAACTAGAGTAAATCGCAATATGAAAAACACATTTAGTGAAGCGTGCTGCTGTCGGACCGTTGATTATTTAAGGACGGTGTGAGAACTGCGGTGAATCAGTATAAACTTAATGAATGTGAGGTATACCAGGTTTAGCAGAAAGACGAGCGGGCCCCTGGGAGCCTATAAAATCAGAGAGACAAAGAAACATTTCTTGGCCCCGCTTAAATGTATTGTCTCTCACTGCCACGCGGTAGCGTAGTTGGTTGAAGAGCTATATGCTACAAACCGGAAGGTCGCGGGTTCAAGTCCCGATGAAGTCAATGGATTTTTTTCAGTTGACCTAATCCTTCCAGCCGCACTATGGCCCTGGGGTCGACTCAGCCTCTAACAGAAATGAGTACCAGGAATTAATTAAATAATTTTCCTGGGGAGTAAAGCCCGGCCGGCGCGTAAGGCTGACAACCTTACCGCCATTTTTGAGCCGATTGTCTGGATAATGCGGGACCCTCAGCGTCTCACAACCCTATGGGCCTTCACGGCCTGTTACAGGGATAGCTTTACTTTTTTTTTTACCCCCCCCCCAACCCTTAATTTTCTCTCCCCCTCCCTCCCCTTTTATACCAGGTCGTCACCGCCTGTCCGTCCTCTCTTGTAGGTGTAATCATTCACTTGGTATTTATCATCACTGTCATTGTATCATCGAAGACCCTGTCGCCCTGCGTATGTGGCCATCTTAATTTTGGATTCCTTGCTGCCTGTGCCCACGTCCAGAGGGCAGAAGCCGGGATTACCAAAGATTATAACAGTACCTGGAGGCTTGAGCTGGAAGAAGAAGAACAATAGAAGCCCTTCTGAGAAGTGACTTTCTTTGTGCGATGAAGGTTCTGTACCAAAGCTGTCGAATTCTTTCTGATGAAAGCGTGTATTGGTGAAGAAATATGGACAGAAGTAAGACAATTGGCCTACGAATTACGAATATTTTCTTATAATTGTAATGTAGTGTCTGGAAACCGAAGTGTATGTGCTTGTTGGCAGTTGATTTGTGGCATTGCACATTAGGATTCCAGACACAATTTTTTTTAGAAATACTTAACGTGTGTGAAGTATCAGCTGAGATAAGAAAATCAGTGCCCTTGGACTAAGATGGGGAAACTTTGGCCTACACGACTTCTGACTGATGGAAAGGGGCGTTTAGCGTTCCGAAATATGTTCTTCTCGAAGTTACTTTGTCTTTCAGTGTTTCTCATATACATTTATGGCGGATGCGAAGCTATTATTGCCCGAGCTTATTATTAATGGGTATACAAGTATAATGCCTCATAGAATATTCTTACTTTACATTTCTTTAAATGTACATCATATTTTGAATTAACATTATGATATAGTCTCTAGGAGACCTCTGAGCAAAATTAGGCAACACATTTCCCGCCCAAGTAGTTTCCAATGCCTCTGGTAGATGGGGGAAATATCAGGTACCGGGCCGACCTCGTTGGCTGAACGGGGCTGATAGCACGCACCAGTACCGGTAGTATATGGCGACAGTAGAAATTAAAGGGGGACGTACAATGGACCAATAACTGGTCTAAGTGCATGGGGAAACCCACCCCCTCTAATAATAATAATATGATATAACTTCATTGGTTATGCCCGTATACTCTATTTTATGCTGTAATCAGTTTTGTATGCGATGAAGCGTTTGTGATAAAAAATGTGAACTTAAGTTTAACCGTACATTGTAAGTTATATTGGACTGATATGCAACGTAATTAATTCACATGGGAACTTTTAGTGTATATCAAATATCAGATCATTACATTTGGTTTTTATTGTTATATGAGCAGTGACAATATTGTGATACCTTTAACATGGCTGCCCCATTGATACACTGCTGCAAGAACAATGATCTGTGATCAGTGTCTGTGGCCGAAGGGTGTGAAAAACAGCGAAATTTACGGAAGAATGAAATTTCAGCTTGGCGCTGTGTGACCAAGTTCGGTTTTTTTTGGGAAGATGCAAAGGAGGGCGGGTGAGTTTTAACGATGCGCGCCATCTGCTATAGTGTAAGTTGAAGTCATGGAGCATACGTCATTGTATCTGGGATAAAAAGAGAACACAGTGCCTGTGGGTACAACTGGGCTGTCCTTTTCCTAGGGGATATAAATACGGTGACCTGGCCCTCCAAGTTGAGGGAGTCTCTAATGTGAGACAGTACAATGTGGTCAAGAGTCCCGCAGGACTCTGACCTGAGAATGACTGCGCTGGCGAGGACCAGCAGCAATTGTAAACGACAGACCCATCCTCTCCTCTGAGAGGATTTTACGTAAGGATTATAACCGGAAGTGTTCAATTGAAGAAATATGCTCGTTGGGTCTCAAGGGGCTTGTCGCCAAGACGAACTGATTGACGGTAAACCGGCAGTTGTAAAGTAACTCTGACTCTGGTAGTATTCAGTATTCATCTGAAAGAGAGGAGGAGGTGGAGTAGGTCCGCTGCTCTGCTCAGTCAGAGCGTCTACACTGAACAGCCGATCCCTCCCCTTGTCGAAGAGGAGATCCCGTTGCCTAGGAGCGATATGGGGGACAAACATACACACAGGAAGGAGATCGCATAAGCCCACTTTAGGAGAGTAGGCTGGAAATGAGGTTCATCAATTTGTGGTCGGGCTGCTGTACAGGGCTTTATCTACAGAATTATCATCCGATTTAACAAGAATAGAGACATAGGAAGTACAATGGAATCCACTTAGGAATATTTTCCAGTTGCTTACATGCGATTTTGAGTACTTGAGTATATTTTGTTGTTAATTTAATGACAATACGAATCTGTTAGTTTGAAAGCTGATCAGATTAAGTTAGGTATACTGCATAAAAGCTCGAAATTGTTCTTTTTTATATATTTAAGTTCCACCATTGGAAAAAATGTTTCCAGTAAGTTGTAGATCTTAATAAGATATATGTTTTGCGTTGTGAAATAACGTTTTATGCGAGAGGAGCCGTTATTTTTAGAAATTTGATGAAGTTAAATGCGAGCTTGTGTAGTAGAAATTGTATATTGTCGGCATGAACTACAATTGAATTGACCCGGTAACTCTTATTGGGTCCCTTATATCTAACTCTAATCGAAAAATGGCGATTATTTTTGGAGATGAAGCATTCTGAGATATGGACAGACATGGCATCCAAATTATTCCTTTATTTGATCTTCGAAAATATACCCCGGTTCTTCTACCTCCTGGAACTCGATTATTAACTTTATGGTTAATGGAACGGTAGACGAGTAATATGTATGATTCACAGTTTATCTCTTGTTAGGTGGTACACATCTTTATTATCTTGGATGCTGAAGAACGTGAATTGTATAAGAGAAGGAACAGTACGTGATTCTGGACGAGAAACAGGTCGTGACGAAGGGAACGGAAGTACTGAACTGCTGGTAGCTGCAGCGGAAAGGGCTGAGCACAGAGCAGTTTTTGGCGTGACATGAATCGAATTTGAAATCAGCTCTCTCATATATTTTTCTTTGCTTTTCTCCTTTCGCTCCTTCGATTTTCCTGTGTTGCTGCTGTAGATCATAGGAACTGTTCTCGTACCTACGCTTGATCCTCTGTTCCTCATGCGCTCGGAGTTGCGCCACATTTCTTCATAGAAATGTGCGTATACTTGTATATTAGAGATCAGTATTGAAGCTAGGTTTTACGTCTCTTTTGTCTGAAAATGAGATAAGTGTGGACTCAGACGTCACTAAAGGCTGCTTCCGATTTGCGGCGTGAATGTTATCGAATTCTGTGTAAAATTTGCTTATAAAATAAACTCACGAGAATATCCTCAACCAAAATTAATAATGCATTCTGTCGTCGGAAACTGCGTTCTTTGAGCTGGATATTGTGGTCGAATTCGAGAGCTAGTAATTAGTTTCATCTCTTGACACATTTCAATTTGCGGTTACGCTATATATATATATATATGTGTAGCGTAACTAAAATCAATTTCTGAAGGGAGGTAAGTTTTGTTAAATTCATACAAATTTTGAAAATAATTCATGTTGTTTCTACCTCTTCACAGGCGAATGTTATGCCGTTTCATGTGTTGCGATATAGTGTATAATTCCGTTCACATACGAATGTTGTATTTATTACAATTTGGCATTTATCTCAGTAAGAACAGATTTTTATTAGAAGATCTCTGTTGTTTACACTTTCGACTATGAATTGCCGAATTTCATGACTAGCGGAATTTTTGTAATTAAAAAATAGCAATTGTCTACGAAATGGAAGTCACTGAAGAAATCCTGTTTAATTTGGTGGTACAGCCATCGGCATGCGTATTATCACGAAGTTTATGGCTCCGTGACTAATAATATCGGGTTTTGGATTGGATGATTGGATTTATTAATACCTTGTGCAGTTTCTCTTAATCACATTCAGTTACAATAACTCACAGTTACTCTTTAACCGAACTCTTCTCCCTTGGCTGCCAAGGACTCGCTCCATTCTCGTTCTCGTTCTACGGTTGACTGAATGTCAGCTTCGGGACTCGACTCTCTTATAACCACTTTGCACGGACCCCACGGAAAACACAGCCTGTATTGTTAACAAAGACTATTTACCGCGCCGTTGCCTAGCAGTAGATGTCATTCCGCGCGTTTGCTTCTGTGGGAATATGTTTAGCGACCCGGTGCCTAGCAATGGGTCTACATGTCTCAGTGTACTTGCTGCTTATGTACGTACTTGTGAGTGAATGTAGTATGTGTGTGTACGCGCTAGCGTTATGTGTCGATGTACGTAGATAAGAATGACTGATGTATAGGGAGTCAGTCAGTCGGTCAAGAATAGAGAGCAGAAATACGAGACGTGTATTTTTTGGGCGGGAATCTTTATGCTGATGCACGATTTACCTATATTATTCACTGGCAAGAGATGGAACAGAAATGCGCAGGGCAAGAGAATTCGATGGTGCTTCGAATTTTGAATGGTGTTGGAGTGTACCGCCTGGGATAAGTTAGTTGTTCAGTCAGCAAGTCTCAAGATCTGTCCCCTCCGGGCATGGTGAGAAGACGCCGAGTTCGTGGTTGGCATCACCAATTGACAGCGTCGTGTCTGTACACGTATTCCCATCGGCCAAAAACTACAGACTGTACATTTTGTTCATTCTTATCTTATTGTATTTTAGTCATGACGTCATGCCCACAATACTGAGCCATGTTTGAAACATAGTCTATGCCGCGCTTGGCACAGAAATTTCTCAGAAGGGACGTGAAACAATGTGACTACAAAATATTTCGTAGATAATTCCTCAGACCTTCTCGAAAAGGTTGGCTTCATTTAGCTGATGATTTGATCATTGTGTCTTAAGTTTGTGGTTATGTTATTTGATCAAATTATTTATTTATGACTACTTTAATATGACAGCGGCAGTGAAATTAACTTAATGTCTGTGGGAAACTACAGCTCCAAGTCTGTCTGGTTTGTCATTGTTTCCTCATTCTTTTAAAAGGAAACCTGGGATGGTGGCTCCGTTACTTTGTAATGATTTCCTTCTCGAGCCCTTCCATGCCATCACTTTCAGTAGTACTGTTCCCCATTTTACGCCAAATAACATTTGTTGTAGAAAATATAGAAAGACGATTAATTAACGTTTCCGATATTGCACCACTTTAATGACCAAAATAAACTGAAAAATGTGGTGAATAAACTTAAAAAGCCTCCAGCTCATGATTGTAGGCCACGCTGGCAGCCTTAAGTTGACTATGTCCACAGATTAATTAGGGACAAAAAGGAATGAGTCTTATGCTAGAAACGTAGGTTACATATTTTTGCTATTCCACTTCAGGACTTACATTCCTTGACCCAGGAACAGAGAATTAAGCAGGAATACTAATTTATTTTGCTCACTTATCTATCAGCTTTCTGGTACAGCATTCAGTAATATCCACAGGTTGAGGGTGTTGAAAAAAGTAAAGTAAAGTAAAGTGTTGAAAAGAGTAAATACCAGGAACATGAGAAAATTGCATAGCAAGGAAATTTTGTCCGCTGTTCGCCAGATATCGTGGGTGATCAAATGTAGAAAGATGAAATGGGCAGGACATGTAGTACGCATGGGGGATGTGAGAAATGTATACAGAATTTAGTGGAACATCTCAAGGGGACGGCTTGGGAAACCTAGGTTTAGGTGGGATGTGTAATCGCACCACTTCCATGCACCCATTTAAATTTAATTAAGTTTATTAATTATAAATTTAATTGTTTCACAGTGGGATGTAATGAACAAGTCTGTGAGACATAGGCCTATTCTTGCATGTAAGAATTAGTTTATTCTCAAACTTGCAGTAGAACATGAAGAACCCCTGTGGATATTTCTGAGAATTTTAGCTCGAAAGTGTAACTGCGGCAGTCTTTGAGAATTCGAAACTTGACAGCTTCGGCAACTCGTAATTCTTAAGGAGGACGGCCAGAGACTGAAGCCAAGCGTAGGATCCATCAAGGACCTGTCGAAAGTTACGTTATGTCTTTAAGGGCTAAAATCCAAAGTCACAGTGAGCTGATTGGAAATCAAGGAAATAAAGTGAACTCCCTAATTTCAAAAACGTCCAATCACTAGAATTTAAAGGTGTGACAGCCAAGAAGCTGATGGACCAAGGACCTCACGGTTTGGAAAGAAGTCAGTTGTCGAGGTCAGTCACACACCGGTTCTCTCTGAATTCAGAAGCAAAACTTGTGTCAGTCAGTTGAAAATTTATTGTCAGTACTAATAAGCATTAGTAGCCAAGTTGTAAGTTCTAAATATTAAAGCTACAAGCAAAAGGTGTTGTGCTTCAAAGAAAATAAATACAGAATTAAACAAGTTGCAAGAAAAATTAGATTGAGTATGAAAGAGCATAAATGTTTAATAATAAACCAGTTAAACTTGATATGTGCGACTGTAGCTTTAAGTTTATTTCCTGTCTTCTCGGAGTTGAGGCCCGATAAAGGCCCTGAGAAAGAGACTCAGCTATACCGAAAACAACAAAAGCGCAAAAGAGAGCTATAAGAAAGGCGACCAATGAGAGGTAATGTGGGAAGGAGCAGTTACAGATGATAATATTAAAACTGGTATTCACAAATTACGATAAGAGGTTATGGGCGGGATTCACTTTCCTTGAAATCGGTTAGGTGTTGGTTTTGTGTCAACACAGTAATTTATCGTTTAGTCCCATAAGGGGCGATTGGAATTACGACCAGCTTCTCAACAAGGATCCCTATCTCGTGGAGTGAGAGTTACAGAAATATAAAAGAAAACAGTGTTTTAGAGTGCCTTATTCCTGTATATGACGCCTTATGATCTGGTAGAAGTTCAGCTGTGTTTCACTGGAACGTACTACCCTCTTCGGGGCCGAAGAGTGAGCGAGGGAATAGCTTGCTTGCTACATGCTTGATCGGCATAGTCTTTCACCCTGAAGATGGAGTTTGTACTGTTTTCTGAAACGTCTGATAAACTTCTGCCAAATCACACAGCTTTCCATCCCAGAAGACTGTTCGCCTGCTCTTTCACCCTGAAGATGGAGTTTATACTGTTTTCTGAAACGTCTGATAAACTTCTGCCAAATCACACAGCTTTCCATCCCAGAAGACTGTTCACCTGCTCTTCGTGGTCCCACAGTAACGTTTTATGTAACATTTTCTGCATTTGTATTGAAACGTTTTTTAATTTGAATGTGGTCCCCAGGGCAAAATGGCCTACTAAAAATCGCTTCGGCCTATAGAAAATTATATAGGCTCAGAGTGCGTTTCTGAGGTAGGATCGAAATTTAACGAGAATTCCTCTTAATACGTACCTGCCTCACAGCTACAGCTGTAGCTGTAGAACCATATTTTCGACGCTCTTCTGTTATAATATAGAAGGGAAGGAGACTCTGATAGCAAAAGCAAGTTTACTTAGATCGGCTGTCCGCCCCCAGGATTGCGGCTTGAACGTATCTTTATCTATAGGTGAAGGAGATTTTCGTTTTAGTAGATTTATTGACCCGGTATGACCTGCTTTTGGTGAACGTAAAACTCGTCATCAGCTTAGAGGATGAATTTAATGTCCTATGAACATCATTTATAACTTCTCTAAGAATTTCCAGATCAACTTAAATTTTAAAATCAAGCGAAAATAGTTTAAATTTTTATGTATCTGCGTCACTTTTAGAGAAGAGGGGATTTTATCGTTGCAATTAAGCTGGCCTTCATATTCTTACCTCCTGTGGTAGTTGGTTTCGGTAACGGCTCGTGTTCTCGGGCACAGACTAAAGAATTCATGGCATCTTGCCAGGTAGTTGTAATAGGAAACGTGACCGATCGAGGGTGTGTCTTGCCCAGATACAGCTACTGCTGCGTTCCCCATGAACAGTTTTATATTTTTATTTCTAGTGGGGTGGGACTAAGTCCCTTGTACTGCGGCCAATTCTGGCCTATTGTACCAGCCCCAGATGATAGGTGAGGGTGATTGTGGAACAATTGGTGAAATGAAGATTGGCAGTGAAAACCAAAGTACTCGGAGAAAACCTGCCCCAACGCCACTTTGTCCACCACAAATCCCACTTCACCAGACCCGGGATCGTAGCCCATGCCGCCGCGGTGGGAAACCAGCGACTATCCTGTATTAGTGTACAGTGTACCTTGCGACAAGCTCATCACCCGCCCAAGGAGTCCTACCGAATGCCCAAAATCTAGTAAACCGAAGTGAAAGGGACAGTTTCATGGAGGTAGGCCAAGGCTCAAATTGGGGCTGTAGCGCCAAAGAAAAAATGATGTAGATACTGATGAAGTAGGAACTGCTGGAAATGCGGTTACTCATCAGCATGTCAGTCGGACCTTTGAACTTGATCAAGAAATGAGGCTTTCACGGCGGTGACTATGAAGAAAGCAGTCTTCTGGGATTTGGCACCGTGTATATGTGGTGTTAACCGACGTTNGATCAAGAAACTTTATAATGCATTCTGCCTTGGCGTGGTTATTTAAAGTAGTGCCTTAGATTTAACATCACACGTCCACTAACCGTGGCAGAAATCGAAGCTGTTATTGGTACCATTGATAAAAACATGATAACTATAATAGGTGTTTCTAATAAACAAAACTTGTGGCCTTCCAAGGCAATTGCCCGGTTACATTAAAACTGCAATAAATGAAAAAGCGACCGAGCAGGTTCAGAACTTTACGTACATATGCTGCAACATAACGTACATATCTGGCAAACATCATGAACAGAAGCTGTCAGGATTTCATAATATGCGTGGAACAATTTTGTAAGGTGGTAGCAGTTCCTGTGTTTATGTATTGAAGTGAAAACTAGGCTCTCAGTAGATTTGAAAGAAGGAAATTTGCAACAGCAGAAATGCTCATTTTCAGGCGTGACTCTTGATGTACAGTTTATTATTATTATTATTATTATTATTATTATTGGAGGGGGTGGTTTTCCCCATGCACCGTGACCAGTGGTCTATTGTACGTCCCCCTGTGATATTCTACCAGTCTCTATACCCTACCGATACTGGTTCGTGCCATCAATCCCGACTCAGCCAGCGAGTTCAGCCTCTACTGGCTCAGCGATACACTTACAAACCATGTACGCAAGACGTCAGTACGCAAATACAAATACAGATTACGAATATGTACTTAGACGAAAGAATCCAAGACTACAAAAACAAGTAGCGTAATCATATCTGAAGAATGGACACTTCAAGACTGTCGTAGAAAGTTAAGAATTACCAACCACGTGGACGTAGATACTCGTACATCGGACGGCTGAGATAACGATGGGTGGATAGTCTTCGAGACGGAACAGGCCAATAAAAGCCTACCTTGAAGTGTGTGATGATGGATATTTGAAACAGTGACAGTGTTCCGTAGAAGTGACTTGTTCCGTGACAGGATGACTTAGCGGATAAGAGATTCTAACTGTATTGAAGCTTCGTGTCAGTCTCTGTTATGTAAGATTTCCTACATTCATGAAGCACTTCGGGGGACAGCGTCCCCCTCCAGTCGAATTGGCAGCGGCGGCTTTAATCTGAAGTAGGCGGGAGTAAACGTATTTAAATTAAGAATTGTTTCCACGATACATTCTGTGTGTGAGGCATCTTTATCACTGGATTCAGGAAATTACAGAACGGGAAGTTGTCAACCCTCGTTGTGATAACAGCAAGGGGTGTGATCTGTACAGGGTATGTACTCGTAGGATGGATATGCATATAGAGCATTGGTTGCAGAACCTGAAGGAGAGAGGCCACGGCGGAGACCTAGGCATAGATGTGAGGACAACATTCAAATGACGGTCGACTGGGTGGGACACAGTGTGTTCATTTAGTTACACAAAAGTCATTGAAGAACTTCCATACGAGTACACTGTGAACACTAGCTTTTTTTAACACTGCATCATAATCTGTTTTCTGCAATCGTTACTTCAGGCCTATTTTGTATGATTATAATAATGAAATATAGTACCAATAATTGTTATAACTTTTAAGTTCCTTAGAATTTCCATTAATGCTTAATATAACGGTAAATTATACAGGACTGTAAAAGCAATTTATTGGAAAAAGCGTCGCTTTGAAGAGTGGGATTATGATCTTTTGCGATGAGACACCATGTTGTTTGGTAGAACTTTACAAACTATTAGGAGGGCCGTACTGCCTCCATGCTGGATGGCTGGGGTTCGATTCCATGCGTGACAGAATTTTTCTGTATTCTACAACGTCTAGACCGGCTCTGGGATCCACCCAGAGTCATATCTAATGGGTATCGGGGACGATTTCCTCGGGGGTAAAGCTGCCGGGGCGTGAAGCTGACCACTCACCTCCATCTAATGCCGAGGTTAACAGTGATGGAGCTGTAGGTCTTGATAGCGTGGCGCTTAATTAATTAAGCACAGGGATACTTTTACCGTGCTGCCTCTATCTTCAGAGTGAATGAATAAGCCAAACAGGCAAACAAACAAGCATCAAGCAGAGTGTTTCGCACTCTGAAGTTGAAAACAGTATGTTCCTCCGAAACGTCAGCGTACTTTACTACTAGACCATACTGTGTGACATTGTTCCTCATAATCCCATCTATGAGAACCTCAATTCTGAAAGGAAACAATGTTTACGTGGGAAGGGGGGGGGGGTACGCTTATGTGACAGTGAATATGAATGGTGGCAGGGACATGTTCCGTCAAAACGTCGGTTGACTTTCAACCGACTACAGGACGTTAATATCCCATAAGTTAGGATTATCCATAAGCGCCGCTGTGAGAACCTCAGGTCCTGCAGTAAGAATACTATTGATAAGTTTTGTGGTTTTATTTCAAAATACCTTAAAGTTTCTCTTTATTTCACGGTCTGGAATTGCTGTTATAACTGCACGGATTTTCTTGCAGTTCACAGTGGACTAACCGCTTCTGCTGGATTGGGGTTAGCAAAGAAACACAAGAGTCATGGAGCGGATTAGCGGGGGTGTAAGTAAGGATAGGGTCCCGGACCCCAGATGTGTGTTCATGGTTTGGACGGCGTTTTACGAGTCCCTAGACGCTTCCTACACCTGACGACAACTCCACTCTTCCCTTTGCCGATAGTAAGCTCAGTTATATGAACCCCTCGCATCCTGCGCTGTATGACACACAGGCTCTACCAAAGGAACTGAAACCAACAAAAGAAACTGAGATATAAAAGCAGAGGCCCGTGAACTTAAAAAGTTCTGTAGTACCCGGTGCAGATTTAGCATTGGCCTCTGCAGCAATGACAGGTAGTTTGAAGGACGGTGTAACCTGCTGTGGTACTAAAACTTGGACGTGGACGTAAAATAGGGTCGTGAAGATAATGATACTTCGTTTATTGTCTTCTGTGAAAGTTCGTAAGGAATTAAACGATGGAAGCAGTGACACGGAGTGTTCAGACCAAGCGGAAAGTATACGATTGTACTGTGTCATCTGCGAGAACGAAGGGGCTTCATCGTTAGTCAGTGACGTAGACCATTACGTCATTATTAGGCAGTCTCTAGATTCTGTTTTCAATAGGTATATATATATACCGGTAAAGGCAAAGTTGTCCCTTTGATTAACTAAGTAAGCACTACGCCATAAAGGCGTATAGGGAAGTTGATGTATAGACCCACTTTTTTCCTACCTCTGCACTAGTTGGAGGTGAATGGTCAGCATGACGCCTCGGCTGAACACGTGGTACATATTTTTCGAATATCTGTTATTACACCAAATTCAGGACCCTGCATTATGTTTCGGAATTGTCGTTTTCAAGTACGTCAAGGCGACGCATCTTTCAAATGTCTGCCTTATGAACTGTCGATGGTAGGCTCTGCGCCTACCATCGTTGTAACGGGTAACAGGGAATCAAGGTTCGATTCCGGAGAGGGAGCCTGAAAAACGGCTACCACATCCAAGGAAGGCAGCAGGCGCGCAAATTACCCACTCCCTGCACTGGGAGGCAGTGACAATGAATAACGATACGGGACTCATCCGAGGCCCCGGAATGAGTGCGCTCTGAAGACTTTAACGAGTGTCCACTGGAGGTCAAGTCTGGTGCCAGCAGCCGTCGTAATTCCAGCTCCAATAGCGAATATTGAAGCTGTTGCGCTTAAAGAAGTATGCAGATGTTTGAGTTGCTGAGCACATCAGAAGCGTTACCTTAACGGGACTAAGAGATTCAGAGTCTGATATTTAATCTCTCATTTTGAGGGATGAATACAAATTGTCTGGAAACAAAGTGCGAAGTAGGACGTTTGGACCCAAGAGAGACAGACTAGCAGGAGAAATATGAAAGTCACATAGCGAAAAGCTTCACAATTAGTGATCTTCACTCAGCCATTGCCGTTTCTTCCGTTATTTCCTAATGAACAGTCCTGAAATGTGGTGAATGATTCACACCGACCTTATGAACTTCGGGAATGCTAGAAACCTCGTAACATTTATATACGTGTACATATATAGCGGCCTTGCGACGCGCTGATTCCACGACCAAGGCGTCCTACCGACTGTGTATAATTAAGAAACTGAAAAGGCGGTCAAGATACGAAAGGTTGTAGAACCATATATATGGGGATCAGCGCATCGCAAGACCGCTACCTGCACACAGGACGACACAAACACAGAATAAACGCACACAGATATCCATGCCTCGAGTGAGATTCGAAATCACGATCGCGGTGTTCGAGCGGGCGAAGTCGGTTCATGCCTTAGACCGCGCGGCCATCATGATGGCAACATTTTATCTACCTAATGAAAACAATTGTATACACACATTCGGGCGCGATTTTGATATTCATAGAAACATATTTTTTGTACACGTATAGAAATTAAAATTTTCAAATATTCACCGTTTATGGTTTTACCGCAATTCGTGGTTGCCGCTGCACCTCATGAAAGAAGGATAGAACCCCTTTATGCATTTAGGAAGTAGTGAGTAGAATGTGGTCTGGGTTTGGGCGTGGTTCACAGTGCATGAGCTTGAGACGGGAAGGGTTTAAACTTTGTGTTAACAGTGCAAGGAACAGTATCTCGTAGGAATTAAGACAATGGACATTACAGAAGTACGGAAGGAAAAGACGGATGACGGAAGAGAAATAGGAACAGGAAGCCAAGAGATTCAGAGTTTACGAGTAGAAAGACAGGGAGCTGGGGTGGAGATAGCGCCAAGACGGCAGTCTTACAGAGGAATGAATTGCAAGGGTAACAGTTGAAAGGAAAATCCGTATAGACAGTCAGAATAGCAGGGTTCTCTTATAGGTGTACGAGTTTGATCTCAGATCGCTGGAGTGCTGAATCCTACTCGAAGTCATATACTGTAAGTAGTGGAAGACAAGGAAATTATTAAAGGCTTCTAATTTTTTTTAATTCGCTTAGCGGGGGTGTGGAGTCCAACTGGGTCCACTCGGGACGGCGGCCACTGATTGGCCTATTGTAGCCTGCCCTGGGTGATTATGATGATGGAGAATTTTGTGGAATGAAGATTGGCAGGGGAAACCGAAGTACTCGGAGAAAACCCACCCTAGCGCCACTTTGTCCACCACAAATCCCACTTGGCCAGACCCAGGATCGAACCAGGGCCGCCGCGATGGAAGCCAGCGACTAACCGCTTGAGCTATGGCGCGGCCAAGCCTTCTGGTCGGTAGTGTACGAGCCAAAATTATCGTCATGATTTTCGGACTACTTACCGTTGCCGTTGGTACAGTGACGCATGTCTTTAAATGAACAATAGAATTGTCACGGCCGGTCAGTTGCAACAACCACTACCTTCCTCACCTTCTCTTCTTTAGAGGATATGTAACCGTCTTACTGTTTCATGTAGCCTTGTGTAAACAGACACTTCCCGAAAAATCGGTCTCCCATCGGACATGACCTACCGAATGTCTGATTCAGAGCTTCAGAATTACGATAATTCTGAGATCCTAAGAAACTGGCGTTTAGTTCTTGAATGCTGGATAGCAAGTGCCTTATGTCGGCACCCTCTGCATATTTGATACATTTGTATAGTTACGAAGCCTGATATTCTTCTGAAGGGATTTATTCAAACAGAATCGAGACTTACGTTGCTTTATTTCCCTAAATGTTTAATACGGCGTGTGCTGCGACTGGACGAGTTTCTGCTCGCGACTGGGCTCGGTTCGAAGCTTGGCTCGCTAATGTGGACACAGCCTAATACACAGTTTGGCCTCCAGTTCGGCCTGCACAGTTGAAGACTGAAAGGCAAAACTGACGTGTGTGGTGCGGCCGGCCGGCCAATCGTTTGGACTGTTGGCCTGTAGTAAACCCGTCAGTTCTGCCTGCAGGACCGTAGCACGTGACGTGTGTGACTCAACATTATAGGCTGGAAGACCGTTTTTGTGGCACGAAGCCTGTCGCTTTATCTGCGCGTGTATGGGGAGGAAAGGGAGGGGGTCAACTGTCACAGTTTTGCCTGTAAGGTCGATCGGAAGGCCAAACTGTGTGTGTATGGGGAGCCGTGCAACAAAGATGCAGCATTATGAGAACAGTCGTTGTTAAAGCAGTGCTTTATAGTGTTCCGAAGAATTAGACCGTAGATTATAAGTTACAACATGTACGTGTAGCTGTGTTTATAACAGGTCACATGGCCTTTAAAATAAAATAGGCTAAAATGGGCTAAGCTTTCAGCAGATTCCGACAACACCAGGAAAGGCCTCCGGGTTTCTTCAGGACATTTTAACTACACTAAAAGCGCTTGCTGAACAGAATTTTGCAGGAATTGAGGCATATGCCGTTTTCGCATAAAGTGATTCACCTGGAGTGAGAAACCCTCATTACGTGGATGGGTAGCGGCAAAGATTTATCGTCTATACTGCTACATATAAGTTTACTCTTACAAGATTCAGAAGAAGCTTATCCGACAGCGGCAGCCCTTTTCCTAAGGCTAAACACATGGCCAGCCTAAACAAAACAAAACAAAAGGGGGGGGGAAATTGTTAGTAGTTGTGAGTTCTGCTGTAACTTCATCTTTGTTTCTGCATTCGATTGAAATATTACTTTCGACAATCTGGGTACAGTTTTATAGCACCCAGATATCTTTGAATCAGATTTAACTTATTATTATTATCATTATTATTGGAGTTGTTTCTTTTTATAAAGAACGTTTTACATAAGTACAGATTTTGTTTCTATACCATTTATCGACCATAACCTCAGAGCGTCGCACCGCCGCTATATTTCTAATTGTTCACTCCTAAAAAGTATGTCGTACCGTGTGCACGTATATCGACCATAACCTCAGAGCGTCGCACCGCCGCTATATTTCTAATTGTTCACTCCTAAAAAGTATGTCGTACCGTGTGCACGTATATCGACCATAACCTCAGAGCGTCGCACCGCCGCTATATTTCTAATTGTTCACTCCTAAAAAGTATGTCGTACCGTGTGCACGTATATCGACCATAACCTCAGAGCGTCGCACCGCCGCTATATTTCTAATTGTTCACTCCTAAAAAGTATGTCGTACCGTGTGCACGTATATCGACCATAACCTCAGAGCGTCGCACCGCCGCTATATTTCTAATTGTTCACTCCTAAAAAGTATGTCGTACCGTGTGCACGTATATCGACCATAACCTCAGAGCGTCGCACCGCCGCTATATTTCTAATTGTTCACTCCTAAAAAGTATGTCGTACCGTGTGCACGTATATCGACCATAACCTCAGAGCGTCGCACCGCCGCTATATTTCTAATTGTTCACTCCTAAAAAGTATGTCGTACCGTGTGCACGTATATCGACCATAACCTCAGAGCGTCGCACCGCCGCTATATTNTTCGGCTGCCATGTTCCAGTGGTTCCTTAGTCATCGCCATCAAATCGAAGGCTGACTGTAGATTTCATGCAGCCACCATTTTGTTCTTTTACTTTTTACGCATATATTGCCCCCATAAAAAAGATGCATATTATTCGAAGATCTGTGTCCCGGTGCTTAATTAATTAAGCACTCTGCCACGAAGATATATGAGGAAGTGGATGAATAGCTCCATCATCCTTGACCTCGGCAGTACGTGGAGGTGAGTTGTCAGCTTCACACCTCTGCCGCTTTACTGCCAAGGAAAGATCCCCTTGTACCCCTTCGGAAGAAGGTTGGGTGGGCCTCAGAGCCGGTCTGCACGCTATGGAGAAGAAAAAACCCTTGCCCCTGCCGGGAATCGCACCACGGTCATCCATCCTATAGCCCGTCGCTATACCGACTGAGCTATCTCGACGTTTTCGAAGATCTGTTGCAATACTTAATTTCAGCACGGTAGATTACAAGGCTTCAGTGTCGCTTTCACCTCACAGTTTTGTGCCTCCAGCATGCTGATATAATCGATTGCAGGAAATTTAAAAGTGTGACGTTGGGCTGGCCTCAAGTGGCATAACATTCATGCCACATTTCTTGGAAATGGGCCAACTGATTCAAAAGTTTAAATGTGGACACACAGCATGATGACTTGACTGGCCAACCCCTCTTAGTCCAGGACAGACAGTATGCTAAGATTGTCCTACGTGCTAATTTTCACGTCGTATAATTTCCTTACAACCCCTATATTGGGGTCTACTTTATTGTAACGCCTATTGAACGGAGGTCATATAGCTACGCGGGAGACACGACGTAACGTAACGTAACGTAACGGAGACGAACTTTCGTTTAGGAAGTGTGAGCAAGAAACGAAATGCTGAAGACGTCGAGAAGATGGTGTAGTGCAGCCGTGTAAAACATGCGACCCCTCAACTTTTAGAACTAATTGATATTAAAATTTTTGTAGAAATATTTTTTATAAAGACAATTTTCCAGCAGACCAGAAGACAAGAAGTCTCACGCAGACATAAATTAGCAGGCTGCAGGAAATTCAGTGTTTTGCTGTTTCTAACATAATTTCTTGTGTAATCTCTCTTTTTACATATTGAAAAGTTGTTTGATACTTGTCAAAAATGGCATTCTCTTGCTTTTTAAAACTGTAAGATATGTGACTTTAGGTAATTATATTGAAATTATTCCTAAATAATAAATAGAATTAAATTTCCTTGTATCAAAATCGAATGTATATTTCTATTTTGAAGTGCGGCCCTGGACTATTATTTACAGGGCTGAGGTGGCCCTCTGTACAAGTTGAGTTTGACATGCCTGGTGTAGTGAATGAGACGGACTAACAGAACCTTTCAGTCTGTCCCCTCACTCGCATAAAACCACCGGGTTTACTATCTGAATTTGTCTTTTGTCTCATCGGCCTCATGGATGCAGATTGCGCAAACTCAGGAAGAAGAGCGTGTTCTGCGATGGATGTCATCGAGGAGAGTGTTAGGAAGTAGGGTTAGTTTGGGAGGCCGATGGATAGACGTCATATAATTTTGGCAAGGGGCTGAGTTCCACTCCAGGTTTAGTTGGACAAAACTAAGGATCCAAACCACAAGTAAGCCGCTGGAGACAGACGTACATTGCGTACAGTGTACCGAGTTCGGTGGAAGCTTTGCTTCATTAGTGAGGAGGAGGAAGACATTCAGCCATGCACACTCACGCTCAGTTTTGTTTTTGGTGATTTACGTCGGTTTTCATTTGAATGGAGCATTGAGTTCAGGTGGATGAATACGTTGTCAATTTTCACCCTAAAATCTGGTTGATAAATGAGGCATTACATTGATTTATATGCTACAGTAAATGTGAGTATTATGAACCTTAAGACTGGTGTAGTCTTATGTCTCGGCTTTGATGTGTGCTGAAGAAGTTATTTCCGTATCATACACTGTTAGGTTGGAAGGAATGGGTTTCCACCAAGCTACGGTAGGTGCGATTAAGGATTGTTTTGAACAAGATTGTATTCCATGTATGTACTACGATGTTATGGTTGAGTTAAACGTGGGACATCTGATTGTACCTGTTCACATTGTCAGGCTGTAGACTCGTGATGCTGAAGGAAGCGGCGATTCAATACTTTAGACGAGTTGTTACTCGTTACTTTTATTTTCTGTTATTAAAAGTAGGTTAGCACAATTTACCTTAGTGAAAATACGTCCGGTACCTTAGCTAAAATCCTAAAGGCGCGTCCACATTACTCGTGCTCGTTCTCGTGCTCGTGTGACTCGCTATGCTCGCAAGTAATTTGGACGATATGACAAGTCACGAGACAAGCAAATTTAAAATTTTTAATTTAAAAACTATAGCAAATAAATTAAAATACGACTACAGCCTATACACACTACGAGTAAATATACGGATCCTCACGCGCCGAAGCCTGGCGAGCAACTGAAGTAGTGTGGACGGTGTGGACGAAGATTTAGGAGCACAAGTAAAAGTCAGACGAGTCTCCCGACGAGCACGAGCACGAGTAATGTGGACGCGCCTTAATGTTCTTCCTTCTGAGACTGTTCCTGCTACACCTCGTGAAATGCATGTCTAAATTGAAGTGTTTATTTTAGCGACGTTTGTAGGTGAAGCTGTGGTATCTGCCCAATACCACTACCTGTACACCCTCCGCAATACGTTGCAAGTTTCATTTGTTGTCGAGACAGTGTTCTGTGCAGATTTTAGTGCATCATGTCAGAGCTTACAGAATTCGAACCCGGACAAATTGTTGGGGCCCATATGGTGGGTGCTTCTGTAACCAAGGTAACCGAGGTTTTTGGTGTTTCGCGAAGGGCAGTATCGAAGATTATGACCGCATACAGGAGGACTGGAAAAACTGCATCCGATAAACACCAGCGTGGACGGAAATGTGTGATGAGTGATCGAGACAGACGAACATTGCGTAGGATTGTGACGAAAAATAAGGAGACTACAGCTGCAAAAGTGACTGCTGAACTGAATGTCACGCTCACAAACCCTGTCAGCACCAAAACAGTACGAAGGGAACTCCACGAGCAGGGTATTTCTGGACGAGCTGCAATTCCAAAGCCACTCATCAGTGATCAAAATGCCACTAAGAGGACAGTGTAGTGCCGAAGTCATAAAACCTGGACTATGGAGCAATGGAAGACGGTCATTTGGTCGGATGAGTCCACCTTCACACTGTTTCCGACTTCTGGCCGAGTTTACGTCTGGAGAACGCCATCCCAAGCTTACGATCCAGATTGTTTGCTGCCAAGAGTGAAACATGGCGGGGGTTCGATCATGGTATGGGCAGCCATACCGTGGTATTCTGTCGGACCCGTCATTACCCTGCAAGGTTACGTCACTTAAGTGACCATTTTGGGCGACCAGGTCCATCCCATGGTGCAAACTTTGTTCCCCAATGGTGATGCCATTTACCAAGACGACAGTGCCCATGTTCACACAGCTCACATCGTCCAGGACTGGTCTTCTGAGCACGAAGATGTAGTGCCATATAAAATAAAAAAGAAAACAGTTGGAGCTCTCCTGTAACGTCAGAACTCTGGTGGCACTCGAATTCCTTGGATGTAGTCGGTCGCTAGCAATATTTACGCTTTACAGTTTGGTTCCCTGCTTGAAATCTATTTAAGAATATATCATTTCTGTAACCAGTGGCTATTAAAGCTAAATGATGCGTTTGTTATTGCTGGTATGTTCTACAGTCTTCCTAAAATACCGTCAGTTCAAGTTACATACGGACATTATCAAAGATCTGCTGCCATAAAAATACCATCAACCTACATTCAGTAATACTAGTGTCCCTTTGACTTCAGTTCGTACAACTGCCAAAGTGGCATTACTTATAGCACTAAGTTAATAGGTTATTAAAATGTTGGCATAATTATAAAGTTATAACTATGTGTAGGTCTCGTAATCCGTCTCTTGATTCTAATGTTGTTACTGGAACCAGTATTTTCTTAAAAGGAAAGGAAATTAGGCTAAAATATGGTTATTGTTTAATTGCTTTCTAATAACACATCCAAAACGAAATTCCAGAGACCTTGATGTGGATGGTGTTATTCTACTAAAGTTACCTATTAAATTATTACTTTGCTACATGGTGATTCATCACTGCCGACATTTCGTTGCTCTTCCGGCTATGAGACAGTTATCGTGTCTGGATATTCATTTATCAATTTCAGATACTAGGCGTCGTGACTTGACCTTTCCTTGGTTTTCGTTGAGGGTAGTCTTAAACTATTTCCCTTTGTTTATAATACGTTTTCATTTCGTTGTCTTTCCAAGGGTTTTCGTGAAATGAGTACGATGTCTTTGTTAACAGGAATGTAAAATTATACAGTGTACCTTTAACGGATGCATTCGATCAAGGAACTGTAAATGAAGTAGTTAAGACTACGATGAACCCTTCCCTTATAATAAACATAAATAATAAGAAAATGTGTGTTTATTCGCTCTCACGCAAGTATAATCACTCAAATTGACGAGAACTCCAAATTGTATGGGCCTAGTGAATGAAGAAACAATCAATGAAAGCTTCAGCGTTTGCTGTTATTACACAAACTAAACGAAAATTAGGTATAAACTGTTCAATATGTGCTTCAGAGTTTTATTGTAATAGAGCACAAGAATTAAATCAGATTTTGAGGGTAACGAAGACTTTTTTTAGTAACTGCGATTGTGTTCTGGAGGCCATGATCGAAAGCTGAATATGCAAATTAAAAAAAAATACTCCTAACGCCGGTTGTAATTATCTCGAAATTTGTAAAACTTGCTATTAAAGTGTCTTTGTATGGGGCTGAAACTTGGACACTTAGGGCAGTAGATCAGAAACACCTGGAAAGCTTCGAAATGTGGTGTTGGAGAAGGATGGAGAAGATCAGTTGGACCGATTATGTGAGAAATGAAGAAGTGTTAATTAGAGTCAGTGAGCAGAGGAATATCCTACACGAAATAAGAAAACGGAAGGCTAATTGGATTGGTCATGTTTTACGCAGTAACTGCCTTCTAAAAGAAGTTATTGAAGGAAAGATAGAAGGGCGGATAGAAGTGACAAGAAGACGAGGAAGAAGACGTAAGAAGATGCTGGATGACCTTGGGGACAGAAGAGGATACTGTCATTTGAAGGAGAAAGCTCTAGATCGCATTAAGTGGAGGAATTGTTTTGGACGAGACTGTGGACCTGTCGTCTTGACAGATTACTGATAAATGAATGAATGAAAGTGTCTTGAAAATACAAGTTTTTTGTTTCATTTTCTCTGCAGATTTCGTTCCAAACATTTTCTCTCTGATACATGAAGAAATGCGTGTAGCTTTTCGTGTAAAGTGGCCGTCACACTTGTCCGATTTAAATAGGAATTGGAATGGCGCGACATTTTTTTCTTAAAATTTTGAAATATATTTCATGAGAATCTCAGCAGCTATTCTGGAGTTCCGTGCATTAGGACGGAGAATCCGAACTTAATGAGAGACCCGCAGGGTTACGAACGCACCTAAGAAGCAAAGTTCATTTCAACAATAGCGGACTGCATTCATTTGGATGGCGTTGAGAGAAGTGCATTTCATTCACGTATGGCGTTTAATTGTTGTCTGAAACGTCTCTGGTGGCACATCATGACTTGAGTAAACAATTAAACGGAAGGGAAGAACACACTCGTGCGTTTTTGGTTCCAACCGGCTGTTCAACATAGAATCTAGTGACGTTATAAAGGTAATGTAATGATCTTTGTAACTTCGATGATAACGCATCCTCAAAGACGTATTAAGCAGAGTGTAGCAGGTACGTGCAGTACGTTTTAAATCTGGCGGACACCACCGTGATAGCAGGTAGTTAGGGACAATGCTTTGAATGGCTTCTACTTAGTAGTATTGTGAACATCGTTGTTTTGGAATCAGAGAGCTTCGTGCAGTTGCATAAGTTGTAACGGGTATATTTTATGTGTCCTTGTGGAGCCGGGATACCTCATTCGGTATAGTGACGGACTTCGGTCTGGACAACCGGGGTTCGATTTCCCGGCAAGAGCAAGAGAGTTTTCTGTATTCAACAGCGTCCGTACAGGCGCCGGGGCCCACCCAGCTGTTGCTTGCAGCAGGTGATTTTGCGGAGACCGAACGGTGATGTGTCACTACCTGCCCTGATCCGCTATGAGTTGGACTGTGACAGCTTCGTTTATGGCTCCGCAACGAAATGCAAACTGTTCAGTCTAGACCGTGCCCTCAACACCGGGTTTTATCTCGCCATTGCCGTCCTCCGTACCAGGCTTCTTGGGAACCTCCACTTTCCCGGGGAGGAATCTCTTTCCCAGCAGTAGCGCAAGAAAACTTTCAACACATCCACATCACCCGTATTTTAGTGCGGTCTTTCACCCTACACACCGCAATATGTATGAGTTGAATATCATGGCTCACCGGCGTGTGGGAGTGCAGTATCACCACCTTCTCGAACGTCTCAACATCCACCTGCCACATATTGTTCTCTCTAGACTTTCTCATCTATCAGGCGTCTGACCTGTAACGTTAGACTCGTCCAGTAAAAGAAAGTCGTAACGTCAGCCTTAACATACGTCCAGTAACGCCCTCCGTAGTCTAGCGGTAACGTTCCCACCTCGTGACTCAAGGTACGCGGATTCAAACCCGGCGGAGGTCGTGGAATTTTTAAGGGCGGAAAAATTCAGGGAACAAGTCCTTCGGGAGGGACTTTAAGCCGTGGGTACCGTGTCGTAGCTTTACGGCACGTAAAAGAACCTCATGTCTCAAGGGGACCTCTGAGCCAAATTCAGGATATTTCCCGCCCAACAGTAGTCTCTGACGCCTCTGGTAGATGGGGGAAGCTTTTACCGGTTCTTACGGTCTCTTCGCTTGCGGATTTCTTATATTTTTCCTTCTATCCTGAAGATGGATGCGTTCCTCCGAAACGTCGGTAAACACCACGTATACAAGGTGCAAAATCCCAGAAGACTGCTTGCTTCGTAGTCACCGCCGTGAAAGCCTCAAATTTTACAGAATGTTATACAGTTTGACAACGGTTTAATTTTCTTCTGTTAAATACCGGCTTTAGTGAAAGGTGTTCAAGTTTTCTTTTAGCGAGGCGCCAATATGCATAGTTATTGATTCTCCTTTATAAACCCCCCACACACACACGCCCAGACGCGTTACAGATGGACGGACTTTAGTATCAAAAAGAGCTAGAGATAAAACTCAATTCATTCAGGACAGTAACGGCTGTAGCTGCGAAACCAGAGGCAGCCATAACTTTGGTTAGTTGTTGGATATGATCGTCACCGATAATTGTACCGTAAAGTTGTCCCTGTGCTTAACTAATTAAGCACTACGCCATGAAGGCGCATGGGGGAGTGGATAATTGTACCGTTCGTTCTGAATGTGAATGGGAACTTGGAACATGTGTACAAGGTTTGGTTCCGTTATTGAACAGACGAAATGGAATTCGCTATTCAATTCATATCGCGTTTGATATGCTCAGAACTGGCTACATTTCAAACGTTTGAAATCCATGAATATGAACCGAACCACTCTTTTGGCTGTGTATTAATCATACGGGCTATGCCTTTATTGGAATTGTACATGCAGAACGACCAAACGTTGTGGTCGGGTTTAACAGTCCTGCTTCGCATTTGGAAGGTCGCTGGCTCGAATCTCAGCCCCGATGACCAGCCGTCCTGATGGGATCTTCTTGGTTTTCCTCAGTCTAGGTGGATGATATGCCAGTATCGTCGTATTATGGCGTATTACGTTACAGGCCCTTCCTTTAATATAAATTTCGAATAAATTATTCAGTAATGTATCACTAAATATACGGAAATAAAATTAGGCTGGCGGTTTGTTTATGCAGAGAGAGTCATAACGCTCATGAGGTCTTCCTGGGCTTCTTTCTCCTTTGGGGAGTTATCTCTGCCGGAATCAAATATGTCAGCCGTGAACAATCACGAGTTCTCTAACATCGCAGAGGATACATTTGGAACATACGTGTACTCAATGCTCGAATAACCTATATCTACCTTTTCCTCTCTTTGTTACTGCAGAGCCCATTAGCTTGACTGGTTGTTTCTATTTTCGTCTTTCGTACCTGGTCTCTATGGAGACACGTGCTGTAGGAAGACGTAATTAAGTTAAGAGACATGAAATGAATGGAGTGAAGCTGGTCTCATATTGACGTAAGCATGTGCACCATTGTAGTGCTGTAGCTGAAGTAACCGGACTTGGGCATGACAGAAAATATTGCTGGGAGTCAAGACGCTTTGCCACGCCATTTGAAATCCTGAAACTTAACTCTATCAGATACTTTAGCCTCGTTTTATAATAAATGTAAAAAGTTATTATCGCTGAAGTTATTTTTTTGATCCCCACGCCCTTAAGACGTATAGGGGGTTGGAGCTACAAGCTACTATTCTTCACCTTGGCACTAGTTGGAAAACGTCATGATGTGCTATCTGTAAATAATACACATACGATTATATAGCCCGTCAGCACAATCTGTATAGTTATTATTAATTGTATACAATAACCAAAGTTTGTGTCTTAGATATTTCTGTTCCATTTTGTTTACATGTCTTAAGACGTTACGAGAGATATCATTCCAATTCGTGTGTTTATAATGAAGGTTGTGTTGTATATGTCTTTGCCAAATAGATTTTATTCTGCATTGAGTTAATTATATATAAAGTTCTGTTCTGTATTCTGGAATGGAATTCTTGTTATTGGTTATTGTAATTTTCATATTTTTGTAGTTAATTGAGTTTGTGATTGTACTATTCGTATTTCGTCTTAATTTGTAAAAATTTGTTTTTGGCTGTTGTAATACGTAAACACAAGAAGTCGCTGAAACTGTCGCAGTTACAGCAGAAACCGCTATAAATCATGGAAACTAAACATAGCAGAACATAACAGACACGGAATATCTAAAAATGCTAAAAAAATGTTCCTCTAAAAGACATCCCACAATACAAGAATTGAGAAGTACATAGGAACGTAGACGTGTTGTACCATGAGGAACATACTTCAGACTGTACACAGAATATCCTGGACACAGGGCATACGTAGAGAGACAAGAACCCTATAATGAACGCAGTGAAATATCAGAAAAAGAGGAAGAGTTCTAAACCTTCTAGAGAAATGCTACATTTATTGTAACTGCAAACAACACTACCAGAAAAAACATTTCAGTGGTAATCCTTAAAGGAGCATAACCCCGAATTATACAAATGACAAAACAAGGCAATCAGAGATTTGTTAGTTATTCGAAACCATGTCCTAAACTTACACCCACAGCAACACCATCAGCCAGAGAAACTTTCATTCTTTCCACACTAATAGACAGATACAACAGTCACGGCAACCAACCTCTTAATCTGGATCAACAACACCACCATTCACTCACGTCCAAACCGACGACGTAAGGAACTTAAAACACGAACACATGACTTACACGTTAAGTATGAAACAAAGGAAATTTTATTAGAAATTGATGTTTCATACTAATAATAACCCACAGACCCCAGACCAAACAAAACAACACAGCTTTTGCTACAAAAGTCGGTAAAAGAATTATTAAAATCTCGGTACACATGATAGATCTATCACAGTAGGCTCCAGACATTCACACCAATGGTCGATGGAATACTGCATGGTGTGTGAGACATAGGCATGTAGGCCTCAACCTAACACAATAATGGTGACCTATATAATCTAATATTATATATCACTTTTAGGATAATTTAATGATTTATAGTAATTTATAGCAAACTCTAATTTTACACGTAAGTTTTAAATTATAGTACAAAACTCACCAACGTATCACACACTATTTACAGTACTAATGGCAGTAGTTCGCAGTGTTGTTTGCCTCGATGATGGCCAGCGATGTCGAAACATATAGTTAAGTTATTGTATACAATTAATAGTTGTTGTTGTTGTTGTTGTTGTTGGAGAGGGTGTGTTTCCCCATGCACTTAGACCAGATATTGGTCCACTGTGCGTCCCCCTGTGATATTCTACCAGTCTCTATACCCTACAGGTACTGGTGCGTGCCATCAGTCCCGACTCAGCCAGCGAGTTCGGCCTCTACTGGCTCAGCGGTATCTCGATGCTTCCCCCATCTACCAGAGGCGTTAGAGACTATTGTTGGGCGGGAAATGTCCTGAATTTAGCTCAGAGGTCCCCTTGAGACATGAGGTTCTTTTACGTGCCGTAAAGCTACGACACGGGACCCACGGCTTAAAGTCCCTCCTGGAGGACTTGTTCTCTGAATTTTTCCGCCCTTAAAAATTCCACGACCTCCGCCGGTTTTGAACCCGCGTACCTTGAGTCACGAGGTGGGAACGTTATTTGAAGATATGTTTCTTTCAAACATCATTAATGCACTACTTTTAATACGTTAGCCGCTGCAGCGGCCTGTGACTTTCATATGTTTTGCATTAATATTTGTCGGATGCATAAAAGTGTAATCTTCCTTACTAAAGAAGTACAGTTTCTGTATGAAGTACATCGCAGCGCCCAGCCGCAGACACTAGTTTGTCAGTCACCCGCGGAATTTAGACGTCAGCACAGTCTGTAAGGCGATCTTCAGCGTCCCCTTTTGCGCTGTTTTGTGGTGGTGGAGGGCATGTGATGGGGTGAAGAGATGTGGAGCGTGTTTAAATCACGGAACTTTGCATTCCCGTAACCATTTCGTGTCATCAGTAGGATGTATCCATGAATGTCGGTCGCCGTTACGTTGGGCCCCGCCCAGACTATTTTGAAACTTCGATACCTCTTGAATTTCACGTCACACCTACAAATATAACGATCACTAACGTTCTAGACGTAAAGTAATTGTGCATCTTTATACCAGGAGTCATCATAGTTTTACTCACTAAATTGATGCATGTTATGTCATCGTTAACATGGAAACAGGGTGAAGGAAGGGGAATCCCAGAGCCGTGTTTTCCTTCTCTGTTTAACAATAAATTAAACTTAAATAAAATAAACACAAAACTATTCTTTTATGAAATAAAAGCAATCGAAGTAATCCATTTAGAGTTCTGCTGAATCCTCCGTAATTACTAGTATTCTCACAAAGAACTTATCCTCAAGGTGAAGGTAATGTTGTCCCTGTGCTTAACTAATTAAGCACTACGTCATGAAGGCGTATGGGGGTGGATGTATAGATCCACATTTTTTTTTATCTCGGCACTAGCTGGAGGTGAGTGGTCAGCTTCACGCCACGGCTGTTTTACACCCGGGGAAAGAGCCCTCGGTAGCCGTAGGATAGGAGGTTGGGTGGACCCCAGAGCCGGTCTGGACGACGTGGAGAACAGAAAATTCATGACCCTACCGGGACTCGAACTTCAACCCATAGTCAGTCGCTATACCGACTACTGCACAATTGGCGTCTTCTCAAAAAGGGCTCAGTGAGGGCTCCATGAGTGAGTGAGTGAATGTGATGCATAGGCATAAGAATAACCTTATCTTAAATTGTCTAAGTAAATAAATAAAACTCATTTGATGAGACTCGTTGATAAGCTGAGGTACTCATCTGACCAAAAAAGTTTCCGTCTTTTGTAGAACTCAAAAGAGATTGAAGAAAGCAGTCTTCTGGGATTTGGCACCGTGTATATGTGGTGTTAACCGACGTTTCGGAGGAACGTATCNCTCGTTGATAAGCTGAGGTACTCATCTGACCAAAAAAGTTTCCGTCTTTTGTAGAACTCAAAAGAGATTCATAACGACGGTCGCAAGATACGGCCACTAAATCCTGTTCTGAGACACTTGAATTTCAGTCCAAAGAGCAGTGGTCTTTCTTAAACATTTTAACGTTATCCACCCATCTACGACTATGTCTTTCAAGTGGGCTCTTCCCTATATGTTATCCAACTAAAACGTTTTGTACTTTTCCTCCCCACACATGTTCCCACGAACTTATCCGCCTTCATTTGTTCACCAACGTCACCTTTAAACTGCGTTTGTTACCTTTATCCTATGTGTACTTATTTTTTAGACTTTACATCATCGTAAGGCGCTGGTTAATTTTCCAGCGCCAAGGGATTTATGATCTATAGATTATCATTACAGGCTACTAGCAATATAGTTGCTGTGCTTTCCTGATCCTACACGAGAAGAAGCTTGCAGAGTTTAGTACGCGTATAAAGATAACAAGATTAAGAGCAGTACCTTTACTCAGTACTCCATCCTATCCAGAATGTAGCTTAGGTCATCCAAAACATAACTAGCCACTTGATTCGCTGGAATTCAAGGTCCATGATGGTGAATGACGATGACAGCGATTACAATGATTATGAAAATGATAAATAATAATAATAATAATGGTGAATTAATTTTGGCGTATGGATCGCCCGTATTGAATTCGACATTAAATCAGGAGTGGATAACATTCTTTGTCTTCTCTTTTCATTTTAGTTCTTATAAATGGTGCAAACACTGGAAAACAATAGACTTTTATGCTTAATATACCATGAATTAGACCGTCTTTCTTTCTGTTCCGATTCAGAATTGGTTTGTGAACTATAATTTTGTACAATACATTTAATAGGATTCCTTGCATCGCAGAGCTTCTAATTCTGGCCAGCAGGGTAACAGAAAGAACATTGAAATATCGGGATTCGTACCCTCAGTCGCTGAGTTCAAGCTGTCCAATTCCATACTCGCCGTAATCTACGCATCCACTGTGCTTGGCTTCGGACTTAACCGTGACTGACTTCGCGAATAATAATAATAATAAGGAATTAAGTAAGGGGTTCGAACTTGACCCACTAAAGTTTTTCTGAACAAAGAATTGTGAAACATCGCTTATGATTCATCGAATATTGCTACCCCTTGAGATCTCTTTATCCTCATAGCTGCTTGTGTATACTGACTTCTTCATAGAGGATATTTTACAGCATTTCTGAGTAGAATTTACTTGCTTATCGTTTACATTATAAGACATCATTTTCCTGCAGAATTTTTATTTTATGCCGTAGTTTTAGTACCGGTTAAGAATATCCACTTTTACGATGGTCACAATCTTTCCATTTAATTTAAAGAAAACGGAAATATGTTGCGAACTGAAGGAAGATACTTCTTCCTATTACTTTATTTTTTATTTAGTACCCTAACGGGAAGGAAAATTACAGGCTATCAACTCAAAATATTATAGCTTACTCCACTCTCAGTAAAGCGTACCTTAAAGTAAGTAAATGGTTGCAGTATATTATAGAAAAGATATTACTCTAAAATGAGCGAAGACATTTATACTTTGCTGGATATGATTGCAAATAGCCTCTAGCCTTGCTGCCATGAGAGACATATACACACAGAAGTCTGCTTCAATTTTCATCAGTAATCTATCAGACGACAGGTCCACAGTCTTTTCCAAAACAGTTCCTCCACTTAATGCGATCTCAAGCTTTCTCCTTCAAATAAAAATATCCTCTTCTCTCCCCAAAGTCATCCAACATCATCTTACGTCTTCTGGTCACTTCTGTCCGCCCCTCCGGTTTGTTTTGTCTCCAGAGGAAACATCTCGCATACATGGTATCTCTGTTTTTGGAAAGAGACTATCCAGGAAAATTGATAATGTGGTAGTTTTTCCATTTGCTTTCCACATCGCAGTACAACAGCCGTTCAAACCACTCTGGTCACGCCTGTTGCTATACGAACTAGAACCATCTCGAGCATCATTTGCTCTGTGCTTCAAGTCACTGCTGATGACGCTGCTTCCGGCATCAGTTTTTGGTTTTTGGTGTCTCTCTTCGTCTGATGCCTACCCTTTGACCTGTCCAGCAAGGGAGGCCCTGCCAGTAGCTACGCTACTGCTGGTATAGCTCTCAGGGTCCTTGGCATACTCAAACCCCCTCACCACGATACGGTGGAGACACCAACGAGGGGGTAGTCTGCTTACCTGTTAGGTATTTCTTTATTGGCCTGTTTTGGTGTAATTTTAGTTTGTTTTCATTCACACATGTTATTTGGATGCAGTGTATTGAATTGCAGAATAAGTGGGAAGCAATATATATCTGTGCATCCGTTCCCCCATCCCCACACTGTGCTTGGCATGTTTCTCGAAACGTTAATAAATTTCCGACAGGCGATACGACATCACACCTCGGATGGTAATATTAACGTGATTTCACATGCGTTTTGTAATGCTGTGTCTGATCTTATTAGAGTCTATAACTTTTGTTTGTACTTCGTTTAGAAAAAAACAGGGATAAGAACCTATCATTCATTTTGGCTGTCAGGCATAGTAATTATTACCATGACACTTGCTGTCTGTTCTGTTGAACTGTTATCTGCAATACATTAAAATCAAGATTATCGAGGGATCGGAACTGGAAATCATGTGATCTCAAAACTGGGTTTCGCCCTTCTTCTCTTGTTTTCTGTTGACTAATTACGGTCTGTTTATTTGTCTTTGAGTGAAATCATGTAATTGCAAACTGTCATATCATGATGTTCATGGCGTTTTATATTTTGAAGAACCGAAAATCTACCTTTTTGGCTGCCATTGTCATACTTAATTAGGGCACATACTTGTGCTATATAACACAGATACTGAATTTAAATATTGTAGCATGTAGACCCGTTGCTATGTAATGACTCTGTAAACAACGCCCGCTGCTAGGCGACACATTCATAACAAGCAACATGGGAATGGTGTTTTCTGTGCGGTCTGTGCCCAGGAGTTATAAACAGGACAAGGCTAGAGTTTAGTCAGCCGATAATGACGTAAACAGAGGACTAGTATCCGTTACCAGGAAACGGCTATTGAGAACAAACTGTAGTATGTGCTGTAGTGAACTGCAGAGTGTGAATTAGCGATAGCGCTATAGTTACTTGTAGTTACGATCTATAAGTGGTCAATGAATCCAATTACGAATCCAACCCCGCCTCTCTCTATATATTTATATATTGTGACGTGCCGCCAGGAAGTCCGGATAAGTCGTCCATCACTGGTCAACGGCTAGCAATTTCTAGGAAATCGTTGCCCCGGAAATGAAAGTCTAACATTGGGGTTTCCACTGTTACAAACGAATTGTTTGAGGCAAACACGTATTCCCGCGACAATAAGAGATTCGTTGCATAGCAGCGGGCGAAACGAAGCCCTTCGACAAGGCGTTCTCTGTTCAGTCCGAGTGCAGGATATAACCGTCAAACTTAGGCAAGAGACCAGTAGAGTTCGTATCCGACAGGAGACCACTTAGTTCATATCCGACGAGAGCTAAGGACAGTTGGGCTCCGAGCAGAGCAGAAGACACTTCACGGAGATTAGCAGTGCGGGAATGTATAACACTGAAGAGGAAACGTCCTAAGACGTTGTAAATGTGCATAATTGTACTCGTGTCCTCGTGTCTGTGAGTATAAAGAGTGATTGTCCAATAAATATTCGTCCAAATCCGAGACCCACGTAAATTTTATTGTCGCGTTGCCTAGGAAACACGCGACAATATATATATATATATGTACCTGTTGCTCCCACTCGGAGGAACCGCCCCTGTGGTCTAGAGGTCAGCGTTCCTGGCTACAGATCCAGAGGTTTAGGTTAGATTTCCGGCGCTACCAGATTTTTTCTAAGAAGTAGTGGGTTTGGAACGGGGTCCACTCAGCCTCGTGATGATAATTGAGGAGCTCTTTAAAGGAAATAGCGGCTCCGGTCTAGAAAACCGAAATTAACGGCCGTGGGCATTCTTTGCGCTGTCCAAGTGACACCCTATATCCGTAAAAGTTGATAATAAACTTCACCGACAAGCGGCGGTCGCTCGGTCGGTATAGTTCGCTTGCGGACTAAAATCACGGAGTTTTTTTCCCCCACTTTGAGCATAGGGCATCCGTGAAATGCTTCGTTTCACTTCAGTTTCTTAATCTTAGACAGTCGGTAGGACTCCTTGGATGGAGGATCTGCCCGACGCAACGTCACTACCTACACAGGACAACACAATCACAGGATAAACGTAGACATCCATGCCTTGAGTAGGATTCGAATCCACGATCCCAGTATTCAAGCGTACAAAGACAAGTCATGCCTTAGACTGCCAGGCTAGTGTGATTGGCAGCCCCGTCATTAGTGACACCAAAATCGTGAGAATATTATTACCATTTATTAAATTGTTTGTGTATAAGCCCAAAGATACTTGAGTTCTTTAACTTAAATGTTCTCTACATATCATTCTGCGTGTTAATATTCACAGTTGATCAGCTGTCTAACACACTGATTTTCAACCTTTTGCATTTTCCGTCCCACAAAATCATAGCCCCACCAAAGTGCAAACTTAATTTCACTTCTTCACAGAAACCTATTTTTAAAATTGAGTATATTTTAATGTTATATTAGTTAGCAATGGAAAGTCTAACGAACTTACAAGTTGTGTAAGTTTTATTAATACTGTTGTGTATAAAAGATGCTGTTGAAGTGCAGCATTAATGAGAGTCCACCGATAATGCAGAAAGCATCAATGTAACTTAATTTTGTGGGGTTGAATTGATTGTCATTTTCGAGTGCTGACACCCCTCCCAACCGACCATAACGTTCCACTGGTTGGGAGACACTGCTCAAAAACACATCATTGTGTTAGCGGTTAGGGAGTACAATTCGTGAGCTGTAAGGGCGTGAGAAATAGCCTTCGCTACTCGTAGAAGACTATAACCAGGCAACGACTACTGGAGGCTGTAACAAGCTCAAAAGACTAGTATAGGTTATAGTCATTTGTGCAGCCTTGTAGTTACTTGTGATTGCGAGTTGTAAGTGTACAATAAATACAATTACCAATCCAAACCCCGTCTGTAGTCACTTAACACGTGACAGTATTTCAGCTGTGTTACCGAGGTTCGCGATGGCGTACTTATTTGTTCTTTACAACAAAGATAAATTCAAATTAAATTCTGATGTCTATAACATGAATACTAGACAAAAATATAACTTCCACCTACCCTCATCAACTTTATCAGTATATCAAAAAGGAGTCTACTTGACTGGCATAAAAGTGTTCAACAATCTGCCACAAAGTATTAAAAACTTGGGCAATGATACTAAAAAGTTTAAATCAGAGTTAAAGAATTATCTACATGTTCATTCCTTCTACTCTTTAGATGAATACTTCAATGTAAATAGAGAATGATGTAAAATTAAGTTATATTAATTTTTAAGCTAAAATTGCCTGTACTTATGTATGTAACCTTTTGACTTGTTGTGTATCCAAAGGTACTAACCTGCGTAGGATTTATAGAATGTAAATTAATTCAGTTTAATTCAAAAGACCTCTGTTTCTTATTTGGGAGGTCCCGGGTTAGATTTTCGGCCCGGAGACTAGCTATGCTTACAGGTTTTCCTTATTCCTCATTCATTGCCATTGGACGCTGTGCCTGTAATCTGTGTAGGTGCAAAAATATACTTAATAGGAAGAGAAGATATAATAAATATCGACAATGAATCTGAAATATATAATTGTTTCCAGGTTTGGGTTCAAACATATCTTCTGTCCCGACAATCGAATTATCTGGCCAGCAACAAGGACGACAACAGCAGCAGCAGATTCAGAATACTGCAAGGGATAACACTCAAGGACCATCTGAACGTGCAGACAATCTCCGAAATCCGTCTCCTGTTAACAACATTCTTGGAGCGATTGTCGATAGCTCGTCAGCAGATACAAATAACATAAGTTTACTAAACGCCGGGACTTCCTATAACATTCCTGACGACGACGAAGGGCGTGTTATAAGGGCCTCAGTCCTGTTAGAGAATGGAGGTAGCAGTAGTGACAGTTGTACAACAGTTTCCATGGAACGTTCAGGAGGTGCGGCTGTGAACACTTCCGTGGGGGGTGTATTTTTCAAGACCGAGCCACCGGACGCCGGAGCGGACAGTGGCGGTGCAGGAGGAACAAGCGGCGGACTTTCCAAGATTAACGGGAGTAACGGTAAGTAGACATTTTGAAGTACCATCTTCTGGAAACTCAGCCTAGAAAACAAGACTTTCATTTACAAATGCATATTGAAACCGATTTGGATGTACGGAGTTCAACTGTGGGGGTGTGCTAAGCCTTCGAACACCAAAATAATTCAAAGATTCCAATCAAATGTACTGAGCTCCATAACCAACGCCCCATGCTATGTCTCGAACTTCACATTACACAATGATCTTCAAATCCCATTCGTCACAGAAGAAATCAAAATATATTCTGTCATATACCACAACCGATTAATGGGACACGAAAACAGTTGCGTAACTGAACTAAGCAACCCATTAAACATCAGACGAAGACTAACACGACAATGGCCCTCAGACTTAAAAGAACACAGTGTTGAAGATTTGTAGCCATACTCAACAACATAATGCATAGTATACTACATAGGAGAATCATCACTGGATGATCACTCCGCACAAGTGATTTCTTACAACATATTTACTTATTGCTCCCTTGTAGAGTAGATTGTAAATTGCAAGAAGTAATAAAAAAAATCTTCTGGAAAGTGACGCTGTTTAATCTGGTAGAAGTTTACCGACGTTTTGGAGGAGCGTACTGGTTACAGCTCACAGGTTGAAGATCAACTGGGTCGTGAGGGGGTGCTATACAGGCAGACACACACAAAGGAGTGCGCGCGCACAGTATTGTGATCTCATAAGCCTATATTTTTCCGTAAGGAAGGAAAGTAGAGTAAGAATTGTGGTAAAGTTGTAATATGCTGGACTGAAAATAAAAACGGGAAGACTATGCGTTTTGGAGATTAGAAAGATGAATTCTCGAGTGTGAACTGTTAGTACTGCTGCTTCGCTTTTGGAAACCACTGGTTCAGTTCTCGTTCCGAAAATCGGCTATCCTGACTCAGATGTTAATTTGCCTTCCTCGTTCCCTCCAAGTAGATGCTTGGAAAATACCTTAAAGTAGGCAGCGGCGACGCTTCCTTCCATTTTCGTTACTCACAGTCATCCTCCATTTTGTCGCTGTATTTATCGCCTACCTTTGCAGGTGGGGAATGTTGTTGAATGTAAGAAGACAAATCAAGAAATCCATCAGGACATTGTGTCATCCCTTCTTCTCTCTAAAAACCTAAAATGTTTCGGTTAGTTGGTCAGTAGCGGCCTCCGTAGTCTAGAAGTAACGTTCCCACCTCATGACTCGTGGTACGCGGGTTCAAACCCGGCGGAGTTCGTGGAATTTTTAAGGGCGGAAAAATTCAGGGAACAAGTCCTCTGGGAGGGACTTTAAGCCGTGGGTCCCGTGTCGTAGCTTTACGGCACGTAAAAGAACCTCATATCTCCAAAGGAGGTCACTGAGCCAAATTCAAGGACGTTTCCCGCCCAACAGCAGTCTCTAATACCTCTGGCAGATGGGGGAAGCATTATAGATACCGCCAAGCCAGTAGAGGCCGAACTCGCTGGCTCGGTCGGGACTGATTGTACGCACCAATATCGGTAGGGTATAGAGACTGGTAGAATATCATAGAGGGAAGCACAATGGACCAATACTGGTCTCAGTGCATGGGGAAACCCACCCTCTCCAATAACTAACTAACTAACTAGTTGGTCAATAAGTGGGTACGTTGCACAAGGACTTCATGAAGTATTGTAGAGACATCTAAGGCGGGGTTTTATAAAGGCACTCCTCATGTTACATAACATCGAAGCTTTTGGGACGTCAGATGGATTATTTGACTTAAGTTATTTAATGATTCTGTATCAATTCCAACGGGAATTCTGCTTCTAATGGCACTAAATGATGACCACGCCGAGGCCCCGAGTGGAACCGGTCATAGCCTGTTAAGCCGAAGGGACTGAGGAAAAGCACAACATACCCCAGCGAAGACAGATGGTGTTTTGGCCGAGATTCGAACTGGGCTTCTCATAAATGCAAGTTAGGAGCATTAGCGAGGTGTCTCGGTGAAAAGTATGAATAATGAAAGTTAATTATACTATTCATCAAATATAATTGGACTGATTAAAAGTCAATGAGAATGAGATGAGGAGGGTATGTAGCGCGCATGGGATAGAAGAGGAACGCATACAGGTTTGGGGGTGGCAGAAGAAAAGAGACCACTGTGAAGACGTAGACGTAGGTGAGAGGATAATATTAAAATGGATCTCAGAAAAATAGGATAGGTGGTGTGACCTGGATTAATCTGGCTCAGGATAAGAAACATGGCAGGATCTTTTGTGCACGGTAATGAACTTTTGGGTAAGTAAAATTTCGGGAAATTCATGAGTAGCTGAATGAGTTGTGGGTTCTTAAAAAAGCACTCCTCTGCATAGAGTTAGAAATTTAATGTCCCTGTATGTAGGTATACTTGCAGAACACTAAATACATATCTTACGGACTTAATGTAATCAGTTTTTATATTCCATCTTAATTTCACCTTCATTGTTTTAAGGATTTGAATTTGTTCATGGCGAATCTCGTCTTAATTTATTACAGAACTGTGGTACGTTAAATATTTACTACGAGTAAATAGATATGCCACTATACATACTAAATCGATAAATCCACAAATACCTACTTTGTACTCAGTACAGTCAATAAAAGGGTTATAGTGATCTCTTCATATTCTGGTGACATGTTTTTTCGAGGCTAAGGAATTACAGTTCAACATTAATGTGAGCACACTGAGGTGACGTAAGTCATTAATGAAAAAGTAAACTATTAATGTTAGTTAAATAATAGACATTTATTTCATTGTCAATCGCTGATACTGTCTTGAACATAATCCCCCCAAATTTAAATTATTTAAGGAAGGTGCAAGTAATATATCATTTTTTGGCCGCGCCATAGCTCAAGCGGTTAGTCGCTGGCTACCCACCGCGGCGGCCCGGGTTCGATCCCGGGTCTGGTCAAGTGGGATTTGTGGTGGAGAAAGTGGCGCTGGGGCAGGTTTTTTTCCGAGTATTTTGGTTTCCCCTGCCAATCTTCATTTCACCAGTTGCTCCACAATCACCTTCACCTATCATCTGGAGCTAGTACAGTAGGCCAGAAGTGGCCGCAGTACAAGGGACTTACTTAGTCCCACCCCACTAGCAATAAAGAAATATCATTTGGCCTTCATTTTTAACAAAAGAATGGAGCTGTTGCCCCCGAGCCTTCAGAATTCAGAAGTAGAATCCGCGTGTTTTATCGCGACATTTGCTTTTTCAAAATCACGTTATCGTTTTTAGTTATTACAAAAAATAAGAGACAGCTGTCATGATCTGGATTTGTTGTTACTGAGATGGTCTTCCATATTTTGATTACCCTGTTGCCCCCACAACTGTTAATCCGGCCTTTTTACTGTATTGATATTTCATAAGGTTATTACCAGTCCCCCCCCCCAAAGTAGCAAATTGAGGCTATTAGCTCCGCCATTCTGTACATCTGCATGCCTGAATATGGTAATGCAGTCTCTGGGGGGATTTGGAAGAATTTTCATATTATGAAGTTTCAATAAAGTTTTGCTTTCGTTAATCTCAAAAATAACCAACCGTTTATATGAAGAAATGCATGCGTTTCAGCGCTCATATCGAGCGTATCACTGTAGAAATTTATCGGCGCGAATAATAATAATAATAATGTTTCGAAGTGAAGTTGCAAATGAAAATGAGGCACACTTATTGCGGCCAATTCACATTTTCCGTAAACTTTTCCATAAGTCGTAGGCTAGGAATACACACAGCGACATCAGTCGTACGACGTCCGTACGTTTCATGTCGCATCAAGTAGAATCTAAAGTGTACTCTTAGCTTTCATACGTGACGACATGGATATCTACCGTACTACAGTCGGAGGACAAAGAAATGTATTTGGACGCTCTAGTGTGAAAAGGAGGTCGTACGGGAAAAAAATCGTACATTTTTCCATGCGACCAATGTCGCTGTGTGTGTTCCAAGCCTCTCAAGGCAATTAGAAGGGAGTGAATGCTCCGGAATTGTTACTCAGTGCTTGCATTTCCGAACATGTACATTCATCAATAAGTATTGGCGCTCCGAACACAAACCAAGATTGCCAAAGTCTCTTATTCCCGATAGTAAATAAACTAAGCCTTTTCACGGATATATAAATATGTTTAATTGAAGTGTACCTAGTTGTTCGTGCTCCTACTGCCGTTAATTTGCTTTCTTAGGTTTCCTTGTTTTACTACACTATTTTATTTTGCTTGGTCAGACCACTTCACGCATTTGTGTGTGGCGACGTGTTGCAACAACCTCAGTTTTTGACTCTGTGTTTTTAGTCATTCCTCCGTATTCCCTTTTGGCGTGTTTGTAACGAAATGTCAAAAATGCTTTTCTAAGCTTCTTCGCGTCTCTCTGCCCTCATATAAGAATTCGAGAACCTCTGACAAGATTTGCATTAAATTTTGTAGTGATAATTTATTGACACAGTCCAAGTTTGATTAGAATCCCCAGCAGTCATCAGCACTTCACATGGAGAGTCACACGCGCTTTATTTCCTGTACACTCTTCCTTAAGTCTCGTCGTTTTCAAGATGATTCAGGAGAGAATGTTTGTAAAATACAGAGACAACAGAGCTAACGCACCAAAATTGTGACGTTCACTTGTTTAGCATCCAGATATAGGCCTAACGGCTGTATCCTTCCAGGTCATGTGGGAAGTGACGTTAGTGAATTATACAACTGGCACGGAATAGACCGGAAACTGGAAATGCGCCGTTCTTCCTGCCAGATCTGAAGTTTTCTAATTAAGTGCAGAAGAATGTCTGGACGTTGTTTTCAAACATTCCATGACTTTTCACTCTACTTCCCGCAAAATTTATTATTTATTGTCGCTTTCGCCTTGTACAGCCTCAGCAGATGAAACAACATGGTACGAAATGGGATACATAAACAGACATTGAATGTGACAGTCATTTTTGTTCTAACTCCCGGCTTCTTGATGAGAAGGGGATTGTCGACTTTTAATAAGGTTGAAAGTTAATTACAGTATTCAGAAGAAACCACCATCGGTTTTTATCCTCAGCGAGTTGAATCCAGTTCATATCCTCATATCCCTTTTATCTACCATACAATTTAGTATTATCCTCCCATCTACACCTAGGTCTCCGAAGTGGTTTGTTCCCTTTACAGATTTTCACTAAGACTTTTTACATTTCTCCTATTCCTATGGCTCCTATTTCCAGCCTTCTCACCCTTGATTTGATCACCGTAAAGATTGGTGAAGGCCGGTCACGGTAGCCGAGCGATCTAAGGCATGTACTGTCTTCGCTCGCTTGGAAACCGGGATCGTGGGTTCGAATCCCACTCAGGGCATGTGTGTGTGTGTATTCGTGTTTGTGTACAGGTAGAGACCTTGCGACGAGCTGATCACCCGCCCAAGGAGTCCTACCGAATGTGTAAGATCTAGAAAAACCGAAGTGAACGGAGAAGTTCATGGAGGTAGGCTTAGGCCCTCTGGGGCTGTAGTGCCAAGGAAAAAAAATGATTGGTGAAGAGAAACAATTATGAAACTCATTATTCAGTTTTCTCTGTGTGACTAGAGAGCTATACATATATATATTCTCTCACAACATTCTCCTCAGGATGTTAGTGCAAGTCACGTTTGCCTTCCCTGAAATAACTAAAATTAGGTACGAGTACTTCTAGACTGTAAGAAAAGAAGGAAAGAAAAAAGACGAATTCCTAGCTCCTGCCCATATTCGATTTCTTTTCTTCAAACTTCATGTTTCACCTGCTTCCTGCCTTTTGCGTGCTAACATGAAGTTTGCTCGTAGTGATTAAGGATAAAAATACATGTATAGGAACAAAAGAAAAGTAAAAATATTAAAATGCTAATTCGCTGTATTGCTGCCGAGTAATAGTTCTAAGAGCATATTACTTCCGGTTTGTTGTCCATTTCTGCTTTTGAATCATATAGTTGGACACTGGGGAACCCCTTGTCTGAGGCTTATATCGTATAGACTTTTGTTTGTGTTTGCGGTCATGATGGAGGCCTGTCTAGAAAAGACGGAGGCCACGGATTTGGCAGATACACGAATGATGACTTAACGGTTCACCTAACAAGTTGCTTTGGCACCGCAATGGATTTTGTTACCACAGTTTGAGAAACACAGCTTTCGTGTGATTGGAGAGGATCGCCAGTTTTATAAATATTTTGGTTCAGAATTTTTTTTAATGGAAGATTCCATCATTAATTTTGTTGGCAGTAATTTAAATGTCGTTAATTAAATAAATGAAGCTTATTTCAATTTCCATTACTGCTGTTATTTGTGCTGGTAATTTGCTATGTCAGAGGAATATCAGATTTCCACTTAACGATCATTTTAACTTCGTTAATACGAACTCATTTGAATTTGCTTAGCATGGGAGCCGGAGATGTTATTGTGAAGTGCAGTCTCTATAACTTAGTGAAGAAAGAAGAATCTACCAATTACTGATGGAACTATAATGTTTGAATTAGCGAAACTAACTTCTTTTCGAAAAGGCCTATATCTCTTCGCGGTGTGGAATGAATCATAAACTTAAATAATATCCAGTATTACCGACAACATTGTGCTAGAGTTCAGCCTTCTGGGACATAGCGCCGTGTAGTACGTTGAAAATCAACCGCCGTCTCGGAGGAACATATTCTTCATCGTCAGGGTGTAAGATTAAGCCAGTCAAGTAACCAGCGGGCTCTGCTTACCACCTGCTTTCTGACTTGGCATATTCTTCGACCCGACAATGGATTGGACATGTCTCTCCGAAACGTCGGTTGACTTTCAACGCTTTGAGAAATTCAAATCCTACATCATGCTGCTTATGCTTTAAAGGGAACCAGAATATAATTGATGAACTGGATTGGAAGTTTGTTCGCTGTGGGTATTTTAGCCTTGTTACCTTCGTTTTTTCCCTTATTTCTTTGTTTTTGTAAAAAACTAGAAAGAAAGAGGAAATGAAGGAAAGAAAGATCAATAAGAACACGGAATTAGGAATGTGAAAAGTTTTCTTAATTAACTCTATTTGCGTCAGAGGAAAGGGTGGCACGAATATTTTACTTGCCTAATTTCGCTCCAGTACACGGTACAGTCTGACGTCGTAGCTTGTGTATATCGGGTGAGGGTTACACTCGAAGATTCCGGAGAATCACACTAGACCTTACCGAAGGACGTCTGAGAACAGTCTGCATGGTGAAGCACTGCTGTCGGTATTAGATCATTTAAATAAATATTTCAGGCACTGCTGAGTAAGGAGGAGGAGAAAGGCTATTTTGTAACTCAGTAGTTGTGTCGTCTGGGATATAATACTTCGCAGTCCGTTGAAATTAAACTGACGTTTCGGAGGAACACGTCTCCATCGTTAGGATCTAGAAATAAACCGTGCAAGAAACCAGCACGTTTCTTGCTTGAGTTATTCGTTTACCCTGAAGATTGAGGCCCATCCTCTGTTTCATAATCTGTTTTACACAGACGATACGATTCCTCGGGCAAGTGATCAACTCGTAGCAAGGCCGCTACCTACACGCAGGACAACACAAACACAGATATCCATGCATTGAGTGGGCTTCGAACCCATGATCCCATCGTTCGAGCGAGCAAAGACAGTTCATGTCTTAGACTGCGCGGCCACTGTGATAAGTTATTTACGTCTATATGCACGTAGCCATATAAGTGCAGATAGTAGCTTCATTCAATTATTATCGAAAACAAGAGACTTCAATCATCTCACGTGTTCGGGAGACCATTCTTGCGTGTTCAATAAGCATAGAGTAATTATTCTTTTTAAATTTATTTTGGAAGCCTTAGGACTGGGCACAGGCAAAATATGCGTGCCTTCGTTTTTTCTCTAAATCTTTTGTTCGATTCATTTTGGCTGCGATAAATGTTTAAGGAGGTACACGCCCTATTCGAGATAAATATACAAAAACGTGTACGTATCTCAATTTGAAGTAACCTTTATTATCATCTAATTTTAAATTGAACTGTTTTAGCAAATTTTGTTATAATTTCCGAATATAAAAATTCGCGATCATCCGTTTTCTAGTTTCATGCTAAAGTCAGATAGACCGACCGAAATTAATGGGCGCCCCATAGGGTGGTGAAATTATCGACTCACTGCTAAATTGTTGCAATTCGTCTCGAACAGCCTACAGGCGTACAGACATTTATTCTTTTCCGAGGGCTGTGCCCATGATGTTTGTGATCGGCCTCGCCTTCGTCCCCCGTGGCTCATCTCTCAAGGTGATCACTCAAATTTAACCCGCTGCTCCCTCCTTAAAGCTGCATGTCATGAGTTGTTCTCTGTGACTTACTTAAATATACTTTTGCGACGAGGTGGAACTCTGCCGTCGGGAGAGACTGTGGACCTGTCGTCTGACAGATTACAGATGAATGATTGAATGAATGACAACAACAATAAAAAGTGCTGACAGTCTGTTGCTCTGTGTCGGCCACACTAGACGCCCAGGATAACCTGAAATCGAATCTTTTAAGATTTTGTAATGACTTTAATTTGAAGCATTTTCGTTACATAGTAGACTTCATTTCACCAAATGTGAGAAGGGAGGTTGTGTCGTGTAATATCTCCACGGTTCATTAATCTTCTTGGCATTATAAACCAAATTTGCAAACACGTATTAGTGTCAAGGCATGTGCAGGAGAACATTCGAAGCACTTGCTGTTCGGAGCAATGACATACGAGTGTTAGTATCTTCGCTTACCCCCTCCCTTTTCCAGGCTGACGATTTTTGATTCCCAATCTTCATTTATAATAAAAGATTCTGATTGAGCATTTATCACTGTTTAAAAGTTTATGTGAATATTTGAAAGTTTGTTTACATAATGTTTTCCTAAATTAACAAATCCGATATCTCCATCTCTGTACCTGCATTTCTTAATCTATTCTGTACGAAAATACATTGCCATAAGTGAGCACCTAGTTTAAAGAAATAAGCCAAAAGAAGTACAGTATACACCATCGTCAGAATCCTTTCAAGTCTATCGGCGAAATTGTTAACTGTTACAAACATTCACGGGTAACGCATAAAGGAGAATACGTTTTTAGTGTGGCGAGTAGGTCTTTCGCAGCTTTTGAAGCCTTGAAAGTGAACGTGTAACAGTCCTGTTCAACACTTTGTAACACGGATGGAAAATTAAACATTAAAGCAAAACTTTCATTTTCAGTGGAACTGGAAGGAAAAACCTTTAATATTGATTTTTAAAAATGCTGAATGTATGAAACAAAACAAAGAATATCTTGACAAATGTACGTTGGAACGTTATTGAAACCCTTCCTCAAAGTCTCTCGTATTTTACTTAATTTATAATTGCGTGGGTTTGTTTACGTGTTTCTGCGTGGGATTTGGCATGATTCGACTTTGATCTGGGAGTGTTATGGACATATTAGGAATTTTGCCAGGAGAAATTTATGCCCACGGGTTCCAAAATGTGAATGGAAACTCATGTTAACAGCATCGAAGCGTATGTGGAGGCGAAAAAAGTGAGAGGGTGCACTTTTTTTTTGTTGCTAGTGGGAAGTCCCTTGTACTGCGGCCACTTCTGGCCTATTGTACCAGCCCCAGATGATAGGTGAGTGTGATTGTGGAGCAATTGGTGGAATGAAGATTGGCAGGGGAAACCGAAGTACTCGGAGAAAACCTACCCCAGCGCCACTTCGTCCACCACAAATCCCACTTGACCAGACCCAGACTCGAACCCGGGTCGCCGCTTGAGCTATGGCGCGGCCATGAAGGAACTTGAATCAGCTACTTGTGAGTTGCAAGTTTTTAGTTCAGGTTTCACGGCTCACTGTTTGATATTTTAACTAGCATATTCAAGGTTCCTTTGTCTCTTTTTTTTTTATGTGAGCTTGTGTCTGGTACCCCGACTGGAGGTTGCACATTGTACGGACGGGAAGTAATTCATGCAAACTTTTAGCTTGGGACGGCGGCGTGAATAGTTGAGGTATTTCCTGCCTCCTGCATTTCTACAGGCTCCCCTGCAAGCGAAGGCCCATGCAGACGGCGGTGGCGAAAACTTACCATTATTAAAGTTATGAACAGGCAGATTGGTTGCAGTCTCTGAGATTAGAATTCTGAACAGACTAGAACAGTGTGTTTCAATACTTCGTTCAACGTATATGTAACGTTCGGTGTAACGTATTATAGTTGGGCCGCGCCCTAGCTCAAGCGACCCGGGTTCGATCCCGGGTCTGTTCAAGTGGGATTTGTGGTGGACTAAGTGGCGCTGGGGCAGGTTTTCTCCGAGTACTTTGGTTTCCCATGCCAATCTTCATTCCACCAATTGCTTCACCATCACCCTCACCTATCATCTGGGGCTGGTACAGTAGGCCGGAAGTGGCCGCAGTGCGAGGAACTTAGTCCCACCGCACTAGCAATAAAAGAAAACGTATTATAGTTCATAACATCATGGCACAGGGTGTTTGAGAGGCGATAGTCGTTAAAGTAGTCTAGAAACTTCAGCTTCCATGGAACCCGGAGATTCATTACTATGTTCACAGGACCCCGCCAGTGAATCGTATTCTGAGACAGCTGAATCCATTTTGATATTATCCTCCCATCTTTGCTCAAGTTGTTCAAGTTTTTCAAGTTTCCCGAGCAAAATTTCGCAATTTCCTCGCGTGTTACATGTTATTCTATCTCTTCGTCCTCGCTTTAGTTACGCTAGCAGTATTATGCAATGGATGTAAAGTGCGAAGCTGTCGTTGTGTAATTGTCTCCATGCTCCTGTTACTTTTCCATTCATCTAAATATTATGCCCAGCATTTCATTCTCAAGCACCCTCAGTCCTGTTACTTTTCCTCTCTTCTGAATATGTTGCTCAGCATTGCGATCCCAAACACCCGCCATCTGTTCTCCGTCCATAGATAGAGAGATCAAGTTTCCGTAGTACTATTTTTGTATGCACTTGTTTGACTCGGCATTTTTGGTACGACGAAGAGGGAGCCAGGTGCCTGGGGGTGTAAGTTCCTGACCTGTCACTGGGGAGGGGGGGCATATGAGCTGTGGTAATAGAGTAATGACATTAATTATGTACAAACTCAATGTTCACCTATTCTTCTAAATCAACATTGTTCCTTTCGAAGTAGCATCCCTCTGATGCAATACATTAGGCCCAGCGAATTTTCCACGCCTCATAGCAGGATTGGAAGTCAGCTTTTGTTGGGGCCTTGATGGCATCGGTTACAGCGTTCTGAACGCCGTCAAATGTCTGAAAACGATAACCCTTGACTCTTGGTTTTAATTGTGGGAACTAGTAAAAATCACCAGGTGACAAACATGGTGAGTAATGAGCCTGCGGAAGCAGAGGAAAGCACTTTTTTTTTTCGCCAGAAATTCATGAATTAACAACGCTGTATGTGCGAACGCGTTGTCACGTTGAAGCTCGAAGGATTTTTTTTTTCCACTTGGCACTACAGCCCCAGTGGACCTAGGCCTACCTCCATGAACTTCTCTGTTCACTTCGGTTTTTCTAGATCTTAGACATACGGTAGGACTTCTTGGGTCGGGTGATCAGCTCGTCGCAAGGCCTCTACCTGTACACAAACACAGAAAAACGCACACACACACAAACTAAACATCCGGGATTCGAACCCACGATCCCGGTTTGCAAGCGAGCGAAGACAGTACATGCCTTAGACCGCTCGGCTACCGTGACCGGCCTCGAAGGATATATCAGTAATTTCTATTCGAACTCTTGTCCACTTTCTCAGACGTTCCAAAACTTCTAGATAATATTTTTGTTTCGCTGTGACATTATGTGATACAAATTCTTTATGAACTACCCAGCGAGAGTCGAAAAAAAAATGATGACCATTTTCTCATGCAAACTTGCTTCTGTCTTGGATATTGCCATTCCTCACTCTTCCTACTGGTTTCAGGGTCATATTCGAAAAACCAACTTTCGTCGCCTGTTATGAGCCAAATAAAAAAATCTGGTTGAGTTTCGAGTCGTTCAAGCATTTCTGCCGACACTTCGATTCGACACGCTTTTTGATCGTCATTCAGTTTTCTTGGAACATTCTTCGTATACACGTGTTTCTTGTTCAGATCTGTGTAACGATTTGGTGGACCGTACACTCATTAATATTAAGATCATCGGCAGTCATCCGAATTGTCAAACGTCGATCGTGACGACTGAAGGTCCCCACACGTCGACGTTTGTGCTTGTTCTCACAGAGGCCAGATCACGATTTATATTCCACCATTTCTCGCCCATTTGCAAGGTCTCAATACTTGGGCACGTGACAGAGAATCATTATCAAAACCTTTCTGAAGCTTCCCGCAGGTATCGGTAGCGCCCTCCCCCAGCCCGACACAAAACTTGGTTGCTCCAGATTATTCTTCTCCATTTTTGTGACGCTGTAACAAAACATAATCTACACGAACCACAACAGAAACACATATAAACGCCAGCAAATTCAAACTTGTACTGAAGGTAGAGGAAGGATGTAGCTATGATCTCGTAACCGTCTCGGTTCCGCAGTAATGCCAATTCTTGCATTGCAAAATGAATCTCTTTGCTTTGTTAACACATTATGTAAATACAGAGACCTGGTCCATCAGTTGGAGGTTGGATGCAAGGCTGGTGTCCTCGCTGTGTAAGTGTGTGGTGTG